>NC_056729.1:1941609312-1941826812 GCF_019279795.1 Protopterus annectens | reverse complement strand
TGGACTACATGAAAAGAGACATGGAGAAGCTCTCTGATCATGTAGCCCACGAAGGTATAGCCCTTGCCCTGAGTAGCATCCCGCCATCACCCAGAATGATACCACAGTATAAGGACAAAATGATTGACTTCAACAATTATCTAAGCTTCTGGTGTCATTCTAAGGGGATCCAGTATTTGTCTGCCTGGGATGACATGATTGACAGACCACAATGCTTTGCCAGAGATGACCTGCACCTATTGCCCTTGGGATTTCAGATACTGGCTAAGGCTCTTGCCACCCTTAGAGTGCCTTTTTTAGGCAAGGTTCAAATGACAAATTTACCACTGTAACAGGTACAAGCAAGCAAAATCTGACAGTAATGCTACTCAGTGCTAGAAGTCTAAATCTCAAAATGCATTCACTTGAGGCACTCCTTAAAATGGAGAACATCGACATCTGTGCAGTGACAGAGACCTGGTTCAAAGGTCTAGAGAGTACACCTGCATTACCAAGCTATAATTCATACCACATCTTTCGGCCACCTAACCAGGACTGAAACAGTAAAGGTGGAGTCATGTCCATATTCATTAAGGATATCCACAATGCCAGGCTAGTTGCTCAGCATAATGCATCCGAGATTATCCAAGTGCAACTAACTCTGGGCAAGACTGCAATCCAAACTGTAACTTGCTACAGATCCCCCACCATGCTCCAGGATTCCCACTCTGCATTTCTTGGTACTTTGGAAAATATTAGGGTACAACCCAATACTCTAATAATGAGCGATTTCAACTACCCCCACCATTAAATGGGAAAACTACTCACGTACCAACTCTTTTGCTCAATGTTTTCTGGAATTCATAAATTCCAGCACCTTGGATCAGTTTAGCCAAAGCCCCACCAGGGACAGCAATATCCTAGACCTGGTCATTACCAACAGGGGTGACCAGTGTTCCACACCAGAGATCAATTCCTTGTTGGTCAGATCCGACCACAAGCTAATGACCCTAGACATCCACATCCTGCCCCCAACCCCCATTAGGGAAACAACCGTAAAAATTTCTCCAAAGCCAACTTCACGCTTCTTAAGACAGAAGTGGCAAACTTCATGACACCCATGCAGACGGACAATAGAGGTACGACTGCTGAATCCTACACAAATGTACTTTATAAGCACTTACATGAGTGCATGGATTGTGCTATCCCTAACAGAACCAAGATGCTATCCTCCAAAAAAAGGAAGCCAATCTGGTGGTCCCCTGCCATCAACAAACTCTACAACTGAAGAAAGAAACTGTTGCAAAAAAGAGCAAAATTCCATGATTGGAGGAACTCCCTGGTCAGCCTCAGTAAGAAGCTGAGATCCCTCATAAAATCCTCCAAAGCTAGTTATGAAAACAAAATCACCATGGATTCTAAAGACAACCATAAAGCATTCTATAGCTATGTAAAGAATCTCAATGGCAACACTCAGATCTGCTCTGAGTTACAGCACAATGGCACTAAATATACAGGATCAACTGATATTGCCAATATCCTGGCAGATAGGTTCAGTGTTAACTTTACCCCCCTCTCACACCATAAAGGGCCCATCTCTATTCCGGAAGAATGCAAAGTTCCTGTAATCACGGCTGCACAGGTAAAAAATGCACTCTCCAAAGCGAAGAACACAGCATACATGGGATATGATAACATCCCAGGCTGTGTTGTACATGAACTACAGAATGAACAGGAACCCCACCTAAGCACCATGTTAGTCATAGCCTCACCTCAGGCTTTGTGCCCACTGAATGGTGCACAGTGATGGTTATCCCACTCCACAAAGGGGGAGCCACCATGGACCCCAGGAACTACCACCCCATTACCCTAACAAGCCTGGTCTGCAAGGCCATGGAACGTATCATCATGGAACTTATAAACAAAGACACTGGTAATCTCCAAACTCTGGGCCCCACCCAGTTCGGGTTTGTAAAAGGCGGATCTTGTCTTTTAAACCTGATAGACTTCTTTGAAGCAGTCACCAAAGCCGTAGACAAGGGTAAGGTGGTTTACACAGCCTATCTAGATCTTATTAAGGCTTTTGACACCATCCCCCACTCTGGAATTATAGATAAACTCACTAAACTACATATAAATCCCTATGTCACAAGATGGATTGCCAACTGGCTCACTGACAGAACCCACACTGTGAAAGTAGCAGACTCCAAATCCAACTTCAGACCAGTGACAAGTGGAGTACCACAGGGTTCAGTCCTGGGTCCTCTCCTGTTTGGTATCTACTTTTCTGAAGTACAGGCTAACACAGATGGTCTTTGGCTAATGAAGTTCGCAGATGACTGCAAACTAGGAGCCATAATCAAAATGCCTAACGATGTGGACATCCTACAAAAGGGTCTCACTGAGATAGATGCCTGGTGTCACAGCCATGGCCTCAAGCTCAATGCCAAAAAGTGCATTGTAATCCCCTTTGGTAAAAACTCTGTACCCATGAGCTACCACATAGGTGGCAGTCTACTTAACACAGAAAGTGTGATAAGAGACCTTGGCACACAGGTGGAGAGTAGTCTCTCCTTTGATAATCACATCACCACAGTAGTCAGGAAATCCTTCTATGTGGCACTCCTCATCACAAAATGTTTCTCATCCAGGAAAAAAGAGGTAATTGTTCCCCTCTACTCATCACTCATTAGACCCTTTATAGAGTACAATGCCCCTTTTGGTATGTACCTCACAAGACATCTACAACAACTGGAAAGGCCGCAGAAATACCTCATAAAGTGGATTACTGGCCTGAAACAGATGCCCTACACAGACCGTCTCAAAAACCTCCAGCTTTACTCCATCGCATATCACCTACTCAGAGGCGATCTCTGCCTAACATACAAAGCTATGTCAAACCCAGAGCTGGTGGACATGCTCCACTTAAAGAAATCCCAATCCCTCCAAGCTATATGCTCTAGGGACCTAAACCTTGTCACTACAATAAACAGAACATGCTGGAGGGATAGATCCCTGTCCCAGAGACTTCCCATACTCCGGAACAAACTACCTATCTATATCAAACAAAGCTCCTCATTAGCACTCTTCAAAAAAAAAATCTTGATGAATAGATGGGAAATAAGAAATTCACTCCAGGGATCACCTCTGTGGCTCTGCTCAACAGGAGCACAGGAAAATAATTTTCATGGGTGACAAAAGCCAGGATACCTTTTTGGCTAGGCTTGTATAGGCCCTAGGGCCAATAGCCTAGTATCTACTTATGAACAAATGCAGGGAGGACATGCAGACTCCACACAGAAGGCACCCCAGCTGAGTATCAAACCTGAGAACCTTGTGCTGTGAGGCGACAACACTACTGCACCATTTACACCAGAAGTAATATGTTTTAAAAATATTTTATTCTATTTCTGATGTTAAAGCTTGCTTTATCTATGTTCGCTATAGTTTCTTATTAGTATGCATAGGCTAAAATGTACAAGTGCCAGGATGCCTAATAAACAGCAGTAAAAAATGCTCCAGAGACATTTCTTTTTTTTGATCAAACATTATTTTAGTGACAATTGCTTTCACCATAAATTTGACTTTCTCATATCACTTTCAGAAAAAACTTTTGCACTATTATACAAAAGTTGGTAGATTGAAACATGAAGCCTTAGGCATGACAAGGATTGGAGGTGAATGAATGCCAATGTTAGGTGCCAGCCAATCAGAGACTGAGTCTTATTTATTTATTTATTTATATATTTATTTATTCATTCATTCATTTATTATTTATTTATGTTTTTTACCAGGGAAATCCGACTGGACAAATTAACCCATTTTCAGAGCAGGCCCACAGAGAAAAGCTCCAAAAACAAATAGAAAATATGCTAGATTTAGCAATATTTATGTGGTTGTATTGGTATTAAGGTTAGACCAACTGTCCATTTGTGGAGCTGACCTTTGCAGCCATGGGTGGGTGAAAAAGAACAGCCTAATTTGCATTTAACCTCCGATTTGTCCTGAAGGCCCTCAGATTTCACCATCTATTCTCCTCAGTGTTGATGTGAAACTTTTCATGTATATGTGAGTTTTCAAAGTATAGTTTAAATATAACATGTGCTGTAGTCAGGGTTTCATTTATGTGGTACATCAATCATTAATTGCAGAAATGTGCCTTGAGTCCCCTTTTTATGGGGTTAATAAAATCACATCATCTAAGATCATTAATTGTTATAATACTACCTTATATATGCATTCGGCAAGAGACATATATGAAATTATCAATGTGAATAGAAGAACAGTACAAAGGTGGTACATTTTTTTAAAGAGTAAGCATTGCCATTAAAATTATATATTCCAATGGACACAATCAATAAAGCAATCTAGTCAAACATATTATTTCTTTAAAACATTTCTTGTAAGAAATTATATGGATTTTTCCCTTCTCTCCTTGTTATTGAAGTATCTTATTTCTTCTTTTTTTTCTTTTTTAGTTTCCGCAGTATTTTTTGTAAGGCACCTTCCCTAAAGAATCTGCTGCTTAACACATATCTTGCAGGCCCCTGAACTAGCAAATGTGGCTAGAGTTGAATGCCAGCTGTAACCTACCTGCAGAGAATGTTCCCACTGTAACTACACTGTGCTAAATTACTTAACCAGCTTTCGTGGTACAAGACAGTGTTCTAAATAGTTTTTATGTGAGCAGATCTAGTCACTGTACAGGCATGCACACTACTGCAATCACCCACCCACTTTTTTATTCTAGTAGCTTGACTTATACATATTTACATTCTTACCTGCTTCTCCTAAGAGACACTGGCCCTCCCTTTTTATACACTATATCTTAAAGTAGGTATCTCTCCCCCATCCCCTTTTTACTTTCCATTTCACTTTTATTTTTGATTGTTTTGCACTTACTAAATAAAAAATAAAGGGATTAAGTGCTGGCCTTTGTCTCGGTGCAAACAGGGACATTGGTTTTTAGACACCAGCTCAGCTTAGTGTGCTGTGCCTCTTGGTAGCCACTATATTGCCATTATATTGCTACATTATCTCTGACTTCACTACTAACTCTTATCTCCTCCCCCTTTTGCATCCCCTTTTCATCTGTCCTTTCTCATCCTCTAACAAGTTTCACCTTACCTGCTGCCACTCTTCCACCCCTGCCCCTTCCACTTCTGTCATCAGCAACCTGAATCTAATAAACAAATAAAAAACAAAAACTCACTAAATCCAAATTACAGCTTTTTACATATATAGTTAATAGCAACTGACTTGTTGAGTGATTCAAATAGTGACGAGTTTGATTTTTTTATATATTTTTATATTTTAAATTTCAATTTATCTAATATATATATAAAATATGGAATAATTTAATTTAATTTGTCATACTTCTTTATTATATTGGTATTAGGTAACATTTGTATGATGGTAATGATACTGATTTTAATTTATTGTGGTTGTAGGTGAACATCTAGTTTTTTAGAAATGTGTGGTATAGGTTTAACATACAATAGTATGTATTTTTTGGTGGTATATACCTTTAAATAAGTGTAACTAATTGTTTAATTAATTGCATCATGGATGTATATAAGGATGAAGTTTTTTGGGATGTATTTTGTCTGAAGAAGTGCAGGCATTGGACTTGCACAAAAGCGCTAAAAATAAACGTGTGGTGGGATTTTACAACAAGCTGTCTTTTGGATTTAGCAAGCTGATTCTACTTTACTCCCCCACCTACAAAGCTGCCATCTTTTAAAGCATATCCCACCGGTCTAAGTTGGTAACTCGACATTCCTGCATTAGTGTGCATGGCAAGTACGTTTCCATGCCTCTAAAACTGTACATTAAATTATGTCATAATTGAAAGGGTGTTATTGGAATGTATGTAGATTGTTATGTACATTGGAACAACACAGCTTTAAGCCAAGCTTTCCGTAGTCTGAACTACTGCAAAAACATTTTATATCTGTGCAAAGTGAAATAACAAGTCTTGGCTGCTATTTCAGATGGAATATTGTAAAAGATTTCCTATAGTTTGCATTTCTG
This sequence comes from Protopterus annectens, assembly GCF_019279795.1. Classification (NCBI taxonomy): domain Eukaryota; kingdom Metazoa; phylum Chordata; order Ceratodontiformes; family Protopteridae; genus Protopterus; species Protopterus annectens. Next base: position 1,941,820,800 of record NC_056729.1, on the reverse strand, counting down.
AAATTAATCACCAGGTTAATTTTCATTGTTCCATGCTACTAACTAGATTACATGGACACTCTTTTGTCTGTATTGGTTGAAAGTAATCGTGCAGATTTAACCAATGCCTGTACTGTGTTTTTGTTTCATAACTGTTCATTTCTGACAAATATAGCCATGGACTACTAATTGTCTGGAACTGTCTATTAATAATGTAGACCTAAATGAAGTTTATATTTTATGCTGTATAGTGTGAGCTCTATACATAAAACTCTACATACATTCCAATAACACCTTTTCAATTATGACATAATTTAAAATACAGCTTTAGAGGCATGGGAACTTAGTTGTTGTACACACTAATGCAGGAATTCTGAGTTACTGACTTAGACCAGTGGGATAGGATTTAAAAGATGGTGCCTTTGTAGATGGGGGAGTAAAGTAGATTCAGCTTGCTGGTGACTGGAGTGGGAGGAGCAAAGGTGGAAGAGTGGCAGCAGGTAAGGTGAAACTTGTTACAGGATGAGAACAGGAAGGGTGGAAAAGACAGACAATGGGGAAGCAAAAGGGGGAGGAGATAGGAGCTAGTAGTGAAGTCAGAGATAATGTATCAATATAATGGCAATACAGTGGCTACAGAGAGACCCAACACACAGACCAAGGCATATGGTTAAAAATCAGTAACCCTGTTTGTGCAGAGACAAAGGGCAGTACTTAATCCCTTTATTTTTCTTTATTGAGCAAGTGCAAAACAAAAATAAAACTGAAATGGAGAGTAAAAAGGGGTTAGCAGGAAGAGATCTCTAGTTTAAAATAAACTTTATAAAGAGAGAGGGCCAGGGTATATTAGAAGCAGCAGGTAAGAATGTAAATATGTACAAAAAAACTACTAAAAGAAAGAAGGCAGAGGAGGGATCACAGTAGTGTGCATGCCTGTGCAGTAATTAGATCTTCTAGCCTAAAACCTGTTTAAAATGCTGTCTTGTACCATGAAAGCTGATTAAGTAATTTATCAATTTTATTTTCATTGTTTTGGATTTGCTCAATAAAGAAAAATAAAATAATAAAGCACTGGCCTTTGTCGCCATACAAATGGAGTGACTGATTGGTTTTTATACATGCACCCATGTCTGTATGCTGGCTCAACCCGCTCCATTTACCTTGACTTTGTTCAGTCTCACTCTGCTCCCCTACCCTACCCCATTCCCACCCACCCCAAACTCCTTAAGGATATAGCCTATACACCTAACCTCCACCCCCTAATCAACCAATCATCAACCTATTGTAAATCACCCACTAATCCAACCAAATAGCTCCTCCAATACATCTCATATTACATCCCTCTAACTCCCCTGCCTCTAGTGTTATATCATCTTTAACTAATCCTCCACCACTCCTTCACTCTAATACTACAGTACAACATTCTGCTTCACCCAAATCTTACATGTAAGACACTTCTCCTCTCTTTTCTACCTCTCTCTTATTTCATAGTAGCCCATCCTCTCCCAGTCCCTACCTTCCAAATCATGCTTCTCAGCATTCTAACAACCTCCATTCTAATTTCCTACTTGACCTCTTATCACACCAATATTTCTTATCTAAAACCATTACCACTCTCTCCTAAACATCCAAGAATCATAACTTCACCCTGTTACACTCTATTTCTCAAAGTTTACCTTCTCTTACACTCATCTCTTCAAACCAAAAGTTTTGTTTGTCACCCACTCTATCTCTCCCAGAATCAAACTAAAACATCACATCTACAACTCCTACACTCCCAAGCTCACCTTATTTGCTAGCATTCTCCTTCTAGCTGGTGACATACACCCTAATCCAGATCTCCCCATATCAATACCCACTTCTAATCAAACAGCATCCTTCTCCTCAATTTCCATTATCTCAGCTCCCTCTTCAACCCTCTCCTCCTCCTCCCCTAAAACCTTATCCATTCTAGCTATAAACATACAAAGTCTGTTAAACAAAACCACTGAATTTCACACAAGCATTTCTCATTATACTCCACATATCATAACCTTGTCTGAATTCTGGCTAAAACCCCATGTCTCAAACAATGACATTTTAGCCCCCAGGCTACAATATTTACCACCAGGATAGAATCTCAAAAAAGGAGGTGATGTAGCCATACACTAACTTTGAGCAATTGAACCTCTCTCAATTATGCACCCATCCACCTGATTCCTACCCTGAAAGCCATTAATACTAAACTGGCACATAAGCACCCACAAAAAATTGCTATAGCTTCCATTTATACCCACCTGGCAAAAACATCCCTATTCTTGACAACAATCTGTCATGGATCTCACAAAACATACCCTATGCAACTGCAATACTGGATAATAGGTTTATAGGTTCATAGATAGGTACTAGGCTATCTGCCCGAAGGCATTTATAAGCCTAGCCGGAATGTGTTGGCTTTTGCCACCCCCTTAGATTAGTCCCTGTGCCTCTGTCCAGCAGAGCCATTGAAGTTATCCCTGGGGTAAACTTTCTGTTTCCCATCCACTCGTCAAGGTTTCTCTTGAAGACGGTTAGCGAGGAGCTCTGCCTAATGTAGATTGGAATCTTGTTCCAGAGGATGGGAAGTCTCTGGGACAGGAATATATCCCTCCAGCATGTCCTATTTATTATTGTGGTGAGGGTTAGATCCCTGGAGCATGTGGCTCGAGGGGATATGCTTTTCTTTAGGTGGAGCATGTCCATCAATTCTGGGCTGGACATGGCCTTGTATGTCAGGCAGACAACACCTCTGAGTAGGTGGTATGCAACTGAGTACAGCTGGAGTTTCTTCAGTCAAGCTGCATAGGGCATCTGCTTGAGGCCAGTGATCCTCTTGGTGAGGTACTTCTGTGGTCTTTCCAGTCGTTGCAGGTGTCTTGTAAGGTACATCCCAAATGGGGCATTGTACTCTATAATGGGTCTGATGAGTGGTGCATAGAGGGGCCCAATGACCTCTTTTGATCTGGATGCAAACCCTTTTGTGATTAGGTGGGCCACATAGAAGGATTTTCTAACCATTTGGCAATGTGATTATCAAAGGAGAGGTTACTATCTACTTGGGTCCCCAGATCCCTTATTACGTCTTCCGTATTTAGGGGGCTAGCACCTATGTGGTAGTTTGTGGGTACTTTGTTTTTTTCCAAAGGGGATGACTATGCACTTTTTGGCATTTAGCTTGAAGCCATGGTTTTGACACCAGGTATCTGTCTCAGTGAGACACTTTTGGAGGATGTCTGTATCAGCTGGAGAGTCAGTTATAGCCCTTAGTTTGCAGTTGTCTGCAAACTTGGTCAGCCATAGCCCTCCTGTGCTTGCCTGTAACTCTGAGAAGTATATGCCGAACAGGAGGGGTCCTAGGACTGAGCCCTGGGGAATGCCATTTGTAACCGGTTTAGAGTCAGACCTAGCTCCCACAACTCTTACCATGTTGGTTCTGTCCATGAGGCAGCTGGCAACCCATCTCGTGACATAGGGGTTTATGTTCAGGCTGGTGAACTTGTCTATAATACCTGAGTGGGGAATGCTGTTGAAGGCCTTTGCGAGGTCTAGATAGGCTGTGTGGACCACCTTTCCCTTATCTATAGCATTAGTAACTGTCTCAAAGAAGTCCACCAGGTTTAGGAGGCATGATCTGCCCTTAACAAAGCCGAACTGGATAGGGTTCAGTGTTTGGAGGTTCCCAATGTCTCTGTTAATGAGATCCATGATGATGCCCTCCATAGCTTTGCAGACCAAGCTAGTCAGGCTTATATGGTGATAGTTCAAGGGGTCCATTGTGGCTCCACCTTTGCGGACCAGAATAATTGTTACTGTGCGCCACTCTGTGGGCATGTAGCCTGCGGAGAGGCTGAATTTAAACAGTGTGTTTAGGTGAGGGGTTAGTTCATCTTTGAGCTCATGTAGGATGCAGCCTGTGACACAGTCCGGTCCCATTGATGTTGTGTTTTTGGCTTTGGAGAGGGCTGTTTTAACCTGAGTGTCTGTGATTTCAGGGGCACTACATTCTTCTAGTATAGTTATGGGCCATTTAAACCTGTCTGCCAGGATGTTGGCTATATCAGTTGGTTCAGTGTATTTTGTGCCATTCTGCACTAACTCTGAGCAGATCTGAGAATAGCCACTTAGATTCTTGACATAGTTCATGAATTCCTTGTGGTTATCTTTGGAGTCCATGGCAATGTTTCTTTTGAAGCTAGCCTTGGATGATTTTATGAGGGAATGTAGTTTCTTGCTAATACTGATCAGGGATGTCTTCCCTTCTTGGGATTTTACTCTTTTCTGTACTAGTTTCCTCCTTCTATTGTATAGCTTGTTTATGGCAGGGGTCCACCAGACTGGTTTCCTTTTCTTGGAGGAGTGAGTCTTAGTTTTGTTTGGGATAGCACAATCCATGCATTCTTGTAGGTGCCTGTAGAGTGCATTAGTAAAGGATTTTTGCATCTTGGACAGTGTTATCCTTTAGCATGGGGGCTTTGAAACTTCCCACCTCGGTCTTAAGTAACTTGAGGTTTGCTTTTGAAAAGTTTTTTACGGTGGTTTCTTTGACCAGGTTGGTGGTGGAATGTGGATATCCGGAGTGATTAGTTTATGGTCAGATCTAACCAGCGAGTGGCTGACCTCTGATTTGGAACACCGGTCGCCCATGTTGGTGATGATCAGGTCCAATATGTTGTCACCTCTGGTGGGGGTGTTGACCAGTTGATCCAGGGCATTTGAGTTTATAAATTCTAGGAAATGTTGGGCAAGGGAGTTTGTGCTTGAATAGTTCTCCCAGTTAATGTATGGATAATTGAAATCACTGCAATATCAGGGTGTTTGGTCGAACCTTTTTGTTTCCCAGTGTTTCCAGGAATGCGGAGTGGGGGTCCTGGGACATGGTGGGTGATCTGTAGCAAGCTATAATTTGAATAGCAGTTTTGCCCACTGTTAGTTGCATGTGGCTGATCTCTGAAGCATCATGCTGTGCCACTAACCTGGAGGTGTGGGTATCCTTGATGAATATGGATACTCCCCCGCCTTTTGTATTTCGGTCCAGGTTTTGTGGCTGAAATGTATGGTATGAGTTGTAGCCTGGTAGTGCTGGGGTACTCTGTGGAGCCTTAAACCAGGTTTCTGTTACTGCACATATATCGATTTTCCCCATACTGAGGAGTGCCTTGAGTGAGTGCATTTTGAGGTTTAGACTTCTGGCATTGAATAGCATTACCCTCAGTTTTTTCTTACTTGTGCTATTTATGGCAGTGGGTTTGTCTTTTGAGCCTTGCCTAAAAAAGACACTATGGGGGTGGCAAGTGCCTTGGCCAGTATTCAAAAGTCTAAGGGTGACAGGTGCATGCCATCTGTAGCGAAGCAGTGTGGTTGTCGAACATGTCATCCCAGGCTGACAGACATTGGATCCCCTTTGAATGACACCAGAAGCTTAGCCAATTGTTGAAACTGATATTTTTTTCTCTATACCATGGTATCATTCTTGGTGAGGGGAGGATGCTACTCAGGGTCATACCGGCCTGGGCTATGTGATCACAGAGCTCCTCCATATCTCTTTTCATGTAGTCCAGGGAGGTACGGCTCAGGTCATTCACACCAACATGGACAATGACAGAGTCATATTTGTACTTGTTCTCTAGTGACCTGAGTGCTTGTGTTATGTGGCGGATCCTGACACCCGACAGGCAGCTAACAGTAACCTTCTCCTTGCTCAGCCAAGTGAGTGGGACGTCAGTCTGCCTAACTATAGAGTCACCTATTACTAGTGTGTTGGGTATGTTATTTTGCCTTAAGGGCTGTGATTACGTGGCACACTGGTTTTGTGAAGTATGTGTTTCATGGTTTGTGTTGGGGGGGTGGAGGTTGCTTGGATGTCTGCTTGGGAGTTCACTGTTGCTTCTGCAGATTTTTATTTAGAGCCTCTGAGTATGTTTTCGTGTATTTATGTATGTTTTTTGCCGGTGCTGGTTTCATAGGTCTATGTGAGACAGGTGGTGTGATGCAAGTAATTCCCTTCTCCTCTTGACTGCCTGGTCCAGTCTTGGGTTGAGAGAGCTTAGCCTCCAGTTTGGCTGTATAATTGCATTTCTTGCATGTATTAGTGTTTGGTGGAAGGAGGAGAGGGTTCTTTATGTACATGAGGCAATTGTAACATTGCCTCAAAATGCCCAGATTCACCATTTGGACTGGAGAGTACACCTGAAACTGTCCTTTGGACATGCCTGGATAGATGCAGTGAACTGTTTTACTGATTGGCTGGTAAGGTCGAATAGAGAGCCTTGTCCTTCTCTACAGTATGGGGGGGGTGCTAAGGTTTATTAGTGCTTGCTATGAGTTTTGAGCAAGTGCCGGGATGAGAAGTGAATGGTTTGAGTGCTTAAGTTGAAAGTTTGTCTAGTTCCAAGGGAAAAAATGAAGAGCAGACTTTGTGCAGCCAGGAATAGTTACACCCTAGCTAATGGGCACTGCCCGGCACGCAAAACAGCTCAAATGCAGGTTTTATAACAGGGAAATGAAAGAGATAGAAATTAGCCCAAACTGGCCAATAAACTACTAATTTCTGGGCTGAAACCACTCCATCAGGGACAGATAGGCTGCTCAAAGCTCCCTCTCTCACAGTGAACAAAGAAACTTCCTTCTATCCAAGTAAGGTATGGGAGAACACAGAAACTTGTAACACAGCCGTGAATTCAGCACTAACCTGAAAAGTGGACTATACTAGCTTAAGAATGTGGGAAAACAAGTATTTTTTTTTGTTTTGTTTCTTTGTTATTTTTAGAAAATAAAGCAGATACAATAAAAAAAAAACACTTTAAATGCACAAAAATGGCTATCACACTTGAGTGAGTAGCCTACAACAGTTAAACAGATAATTTAAACACAAAAATGACTTTGTTAAAGTGCAGCCAGTAAAATGAGTACAATATGTAGCTGAAACAAGCATTTTAAATCACAGAACTCTAGAAAATCAGCATTTTAGGTGGAATTAGCGAAAGCAGCAAGAAAATGCTGAAAAATGATTCTTAATCACTCCAAAGTCTCTCTTTTGTCTCTCTGCTTCTGTAGAACTCTGCAGGGCACCAGGCAGGAGCTTGCTGAGCTGTATACTAGCACAAAAACCTTGCAAATGCAGGTTTTATAGCAGGGAAATGAAAGATAGAAATTAGCCACAAATGGCCAATAAACTACTCATTTCTGGGCTGAAACCACTCCTCCAGGGACAGATAGGCTGCTCAAGCTCCCTCTCTCACAGTGAACAGAGAAACATCCTTCTAGCCAAGTAAGGTATGAGCAAACACAGAAACTTGTAACACAGCCCTGAATTCAGCACTAACCTGAAAACTGGACTTTACTAGCTTAGGAAGGCGGGAAAACAAATATATATTTTTGTTTTTTTGTTTTTTTCAGAAAGATGAAGTTTTTCAGTAAGATGAATATTGACTGGAAAACATTAAGTGCAAACTCCCGTTTCCAAATCATCAATCTCATTAGATTTATCCAGCTCATCACAATCCCAGTTCACTTGAATAAATATTCCAACTCCAGTACTACCATAGTCTGGATACTAACTATCAACCCTGACCTCTATCACAGCCTCTGCATACTTCTTGATACCTTAAGTGACCACCTACCCCATCAATACCCAAAGACATTCTTCACAACTATACAGACCTCATCTTTACAAAGACTGCCATAAACTCTCTTGCTTCAACAACAATTAATGAAAGACTGTCATAAATAAACTGGTCCTGCCTGCATAGTCTTCCCCATAATGAAGCCATGCTAAAATTCCACAATATCTTCTTAGACATTCTCAACACACTAGCACCCCTTCAGAAAATCTGAATAAAATCTAATTATGCCCCTGACTTACAAAAGACACTCATTCCCTTATGCATGGGAGAGAGTCTGCTTGTAAAACTTGGATAAAATCCAAATTCCTATTTACCATTAAATTTTAAAGAACTCAAAAACTGAGCAAAAAAAGTCATCTACAGTGATAAAAAAAAATATATATATATATATATATATATATATATATATATGGGTTCACTTTATAACATCGAAATACTGAAATGTCGAATTTCAGTATCTCGAAGCTATAAAGTCGAATGTTCAAAATAGCGAACGTTCATAATCGCGAATTTGACGTATGTCGAAAATATGTCGAATTTGCGGTTATGAAGTTGCGCTATGTAATGTCCGGGTTTGTGTTTTGTTGGTGCACGGTGCCGTGTTTGGATGTAGGTGTTATGTCAGGTAAGTGAGTGTTTTGTAAGGGTTTTGAGTGGGAGTTAGAGTGTGTGTGAGGGATTGGAGAATGTGCGTGTGTGAGTGAGCTTTTGTGTTGTGTTTGTGCGATCTCGGCGTTAGTATATATAAGTAGGGGGCGTGTGGGGGGTGCAGGGGGGCTTGCCCCCCTGCTTATGTGTGTGTGAGTTGTGTATGTGTGTTGTTTTTTTGTTTATGTTGTGATGTGGGTGTTTTGTTGTATGTTTAGTGTAGTGTGTGCGGTGTTTTCGGTTATGTGGTTTCGCGGTTTTTGTTTGTCGTTGTTTTGTGGATTCGGTTTTATAGTCTCGAGATACTGAAATTCGATATTTCAGCATTTCGAGGTTATAAAGTGAATCCATATATATAGATATAATGAGGACCAAACTAGCCATGATTCTAATCCCAGAAACTTCTGGAGAACTGTCAACTCTATCTTTCACCCTGGAAGGCCTCAAATTTCTAGTCTTTACCCTAACACTTCAGCTCAAGACACTGCCTCCCTCCTCAACTATTACTTTGATACCATTAATAAACTGACCAACACTGACCAGAACTCCAACACTACTACCCCTCCCCAAGCACCTTCTAATCAAACCCTCTTCGCTTTTAAATCTATACCCAACATTTATATAAAATATCTCCTCAAAAATGAAAACCAAGTCCTTCTGCTGATAATCTACCCCACCTTCTCAAACTTGCAGCTGACTCATTAGCCTACCCAGTTTCGATACTTAAACTTGCAGATGACTCATTAGCCTACCCAGTTTCGTTAGTTATCAATGGATCAATTTGTGAAGCCACTGTACCTGATATATAGAAATTTGTATATGCAATACCCCTAAACAAAGGAGACAACTCCACTGATCCATATAACTTTAGACTCCATAGTTATACCCTCCCCCTTTCAAAATTCCTGGAAAAATGTATATACACTCAGCTTCTCAAACTTCTTATCCAAGAAAACCTTCTGACACCTACCCAACATCATGTCCATCCAAACCATAGAACTACTGCAGCCTTTTCATCTTTCACTCATATATAGCTGAAGCCGATAATAATGACACACTTGTCTCATGTCTATTCTTAGACCTATCAAAAGTGTTTGGCACAGTATTCCATTCTAAACTCTTAACCAATTTAGCCAACCTTACCTCTCAGTTTCTACATTTGAATGGTTCTCCAGCTATCTCTCAAACAGACAAAAATCTGATGGCATTCCTCCTGCTCCCCCTTCTTACCCTTCCATACAGGTATTCCCCAGGGCTTCATCCTGGGACCCCGCCTCTATTCAACATTTTCACTAATGACCTCTATGCCTCTTGCTGTCACTCCTCTCTCACTCAGTATGCTGATTATTCTACACTCATCTCCCCTTCTGAAAGTATCTCTCAGCTTCACGCTATTACCCAAATCGCTTTTCTCTCTCTGTTGAAAGATGGCTCACTAAAAACCAGCTTATTTTAAATCCTAAAAACACTAAACTTTTACTCTTTCTCCCAAAATAACTTTCGCCTATCAAGCTCACCTTTACCATCTCTTCTTAAATAAAACCATCATTAATGTAGAATCATATGCAAAGCTACTTAGAATGATAATAGATGATCACTTAAAATTTGACCACCATTTCCAACAATCCATTAAAAAAACAGGTTGAAATCAAAACCTTGAAGTGCCTTCAGTTGAATGGTCATGTCACCAAACCAGAATGCTGAAAATAAAAACTCCTTTTTGCCTCCTTGTTGAACCATGGTAACATCGGCAGTTCAACATTCACTGTGATGGAAATATAGTCATTGGATTAAATGCACTATTCGATATTCAGTGTTGCTGTGCGCTGAGTTTCCGTTCGATGATTAGCTGCTTTGAAAACTGTCTTTCAAAGTTGCCGTCTACAACTGAATGCACTTCGTGAGCATGATAGTGCACCTAAAAAAAAACAAAAAAAAAAACTGGGTCTCCCCTATAGGAACAAACAATTCCTAATTCTAAACAGTAGACTCTCCATGGTTCAAGCTTACCTATTTCCAAGCTTTGGATGTGCTGCCCCAATCCTTACAAACCTTCAATCTTCTTTAATTACTAAACTGGAACAGGCATACAATAAAATAGCAAAATTCCTTCAATCTTCTTTAATTACTAAACTGGAACAGGCATACAATAAAATAGCAAAATTTGCTCCAAGCCTACCACATTCCTCTCACCACTGCATGGCACTAAAGAACTTACAGTGGCTCAAATTCCCCTATCAACTTCAACTTTCACAACTCCACATAACTCCCTTCTTACTCAACAAATCCTCTGCCTGCCCATCCCTAGCCAATCTTGTACCTTACTTTACCCCTACCCACCCACTCACCAGCACTGACCAACTTTTTCAACTCCACATAACTCCCTTCTTACTCAACAAATCCTCTGCCTGCCCATCCCTAGCCAATCTTGTATCTTACTTTATCCATACCCACCCACTCACTAGCACTGACCAACTTCTTCAACTCTACATAGCTCCCTTCTTACTCAACAAATCCTCTGCCTGCCCATCCCTAGCCAATCTTGTATCTTACTTTACCCATACCCACCCACTCACTAGCACTGAGCAACTTCTTCAAATACACTGACCCAATAAAACTATTGGGAAAGTATTATACAGATATTCAGTATTTCATAATTGGAACAAACTCCTATTCAACATAAGAAGTATTATACACTCCAACAGTTTCAAAAACTAAAAAAATTGTCTAGCTAAATTGTGGATGTGCCCTTATCATGAACCCACTTAAACCCTCACCTCTTTCTTCTACTATTTATTTCCTCCCCTACTGTTTCTGCCTGCTAAGGCTTTTAGAATGTTAAGGCTTAAACAGCTACAGCCCCATTCCTTATGCAATAAGAACATGCATAAAGTTACTTCTCATGTGTTGGTCTATTGTATCTACCATAGTTATGTTTATAATTTGTTTTGAATTTCTCAAATTTGTAAACTGTTATATATTGCCATTGTTTGATTTTTGTATCTTTGTTTATTTTTATTTTGCTTATTTTCATAAAATTTTGTAAGTATCTGGAGCTATTCTCATCGGGTCTCCACTGAAAATGGGCTTTAGCTCAGTAGGACCAACCCAGTTAACAAAAGTCAGATAAATAAATAACATAATAAATAAATAAAGGGTCTATCCAAGTATTTATTAGCCATGTCTACACTTCATGCTGAAGCTAATTTTATCAGCTGTCTTGGCACAATAAGCAGTAGGACTAATCATATATGCAGGAAGCCAAAACACACAAGATGACCAGCTATGGTTCACAACCACAAAACAGGATTATAGCCACTTTGAGGTAAGGACATACTCCAGTACGTTTGTACAATGTAAACAAAAAGAATGTGCACAAAGCAGTGATCCAAATGCAGGTGTGCATGCCTAGCACAGCAGGTTCACACAGATAAATCAGCAGAGCTTAAGTAAGGGAAAACTCGGCACAAGGAAGGTTTATAGTGCTGTACATTTGTTGAACTCATGCATGTGTGAAACATTATTGGCAGTATCAGTCATAAAATGTTCAGAAGGAAAATGATTCGACAGAAGAGATGTGCACGTAAGGAAAATATTAGAACATCGCATGACCACATGTATCAAACAAACACTGCACTATTACTTAAAAAGAAATTAAAAGAAATTTGTGCGCAAATGCATGATGTTTTGGAACGGTTGTGCATACTTACCCTTCCATTACTGAAAATGGATATAATCACAGTTTAGACAGTAGCATGCATGATATGAAGTGCGATTAGTGAGAGACAGATGACATCACTATCATAATAATCAGCAAACAACAAGGCTATGCCACCTACACACAAATTCCATGTGCAACTCAAAAATTGTATTGTGATGTATGTTATGGATGTGTGCACATTATCAAGTAAGATTTATGTGTAAGGGGAAAGGTAGGACATGACATGAACCATGTACTAAGATGGAATTATTTCCACCACAAATATATGTAAACGTAATTCCCCCAGCAATGTTTACATATGTGTATGTATATGGACCGGATTGAAATGTGAGAGCAAGAAGACCCATGCCAGTGATAAATTCAGGGAGAAGCATTAATTTACTATTGTTTAGCAGCAACTGCTGCATACAATGCCTTAATGTATATCAGATGGCAGTGAAAAGCCTGGCTACCTGCTTAACAATGGTACTACACCTGTATGAGCTCATGCTGTAACACAATGATAGTTAACATACTAATGAGAAAGTACACATCTGAAGTGGTTGTGACAGAAACATGTTTGGAAATGACTAATGACTTGAGATTTGTACAATGAATATTAAAACCTGGAGCACAGCACTCAACGTATCTCTCAGACAATCGCAATACCTCATCATGCTGTCACAGAACTCTGGAAACTGCTAGAGTTGACATGCAACACTTATACACAGACCTATACACTGTCCATGTCATGTGCACAGTGGGCCCAGACTCTTCTGAGAAAGTTATCACAGCAGTGTTGCTGCTGAAGGCAATTCATAGTTTATTTTGTCAATAAATGTGAAATTACAATAACTAATCCCCACCATTGTTTACTTATGTTGTCTTGTTTGAACAGGCAAGCAAAGGAAAAAGTAATATAGTCACTAAACTTGATATGCTCATGAGTCTAGCAATTATGCGTTGAAGATCACCCACCCATCCAAAAATCATAAAATATAACATATCAGAGGTGTTGAGAAAGCCATTCCAGCATATCACTAATGTCATTGTTGTCTTTATATAATATTTTCACACAAGCATACAAATTACACAGTGCAAGATATGAACACACACCCATTTAATCCAAATGTGAGCATGCTGCTAACTCATAGAAAAGCTCAGAACACAGATATAAGAAGGAGCACTGTTGAAAGGATTACCTGAGCAAGTTGTTAAATGCATATGAACTGCCATAAAAGGAATGTATCATCTAAGGGACAAAAAACAGTACTTCTGACAGTATTACCATCCTATACCATCAACATCAGATGAAAATTCCCTTCTTGCCTATTGAAACTTAATTTTGAACACAATAATATAAATTACACATTTCTGGACTTGAACAACTGCCATCAAGGTCAACATACTACACAACTGTACATTAACTGATGACACAACAAAAGACACATATCACAGTTGTCTGATATGACACACTTGAAGGAATAACTTGAGCATTGTGTTGGAATACAAATGGCTTCCATAAAATGGAGTTCAATAGTTTAGCCTTTTTTCACTAAGTGAAATCGTAAACATCCAAATCTCTAGGAAAATGTAACCCTGTTCATTATTGCACTCTGAACCAATCAGTACTGACACTTTTCAAGACTTGAACACCTGTCTCTATGAGTCCCTATATTATGAACATGTGTATTAACTACTGATGCCACAGAAGAAATGACAGTTGTGTGATGAAGCCCACAGTTGAAGGGATGACTTCATCAGTGGATTTGAATGCTAATGAATTCCATAAAAGGGTATTTGAGGGAAAAAATCCTGTAAACATGTAAGTGTTCAGATAAGTGTGACTTTTATGTATCACAACTATTGAGTAAGCCACTGCTGTCTGTCACTATTACTTACAGAATGCCAGATGTTAACATCTGTCAAAGCCCATTGTCTATACAACTCTGGATTCTGGATGGAACCATGGATAAAGTCATAGAAGATGAGTCAGAAATCACAAACTTGAATGCCTTCAGCAATATGTTACAATCAATATGGATCACCTAAAAGGAGTCAAATGAAAAATAAAAACAAGCAAACAAACAAAAGACTGGTCACCAAAATGAGCTCAGAACCAAAAATGAACAAGTGATATGAAAGAGATCGAAATGGTGATTCAAAAGTAAGGAGTAATCCAAAGTATTCACTCAGATTGAATTATTTATAAATTAAGTTGATTGCTTTTTGTCACAATAGACTTCTTCAGAATGTAACATAGCTCTCTATGAACTCAAATATCATATCGAAACCATTCATGTCCAAAATGTTATGAATAATTAATTAATCATTTAACCACGTAAACATACATTTTAAAATTACAGTATTAAAGGAAAAGTTTATTATCAAAAATATATTATACACATAAAAACAATATATAAAATAGTCCCCCAAATTTATGAAGCCCTTCACTGCATGCAGGATTAGTCCAAGAGCTAATTTCGGCAATATGGCTGAAGTGCAATCCAGGTACGAGCTCCTGGGATGGGCACGTGAGCTCTTAGACTAATCCTGCACAGACTGAGCTCCTGTATGCAAATTACCCTCATTTGCAGTTGAAAACCATGCAAATGAGGGTAATTTGTGATCCAGAAAGCTGGAAGCAGTCCGTGCAGGACGAGTGCAGTCTGTAACCAAGTACATTTCTGCAAACTACAAAACAGAGCTATGACAGCTCCAGATAAAGGCTGCATATCATTGAAGAAGCATGCCAATGGCCAAGTAGAAGACCATTGGCATTGCAAACTGTTTAAAAAAAAACTTTTATTTTTTTTTCACCGATCTCGCCTGTTTAAGCATAGGGCAGCGGCACGCAAACGGGATCGGGGGGAACATAATAAAATAAACCTAAAATAAGCGTTCTAACTAAAAGCAGTATTCTGCCATGCAAGTCAATGGCAGGCAGAAAACAACCTGGCCAGTGAGTGATGGTTGCTAAGGGGGGAGGCTCAGTGTGGGACATGTAACTATGCATTAGCAGGCAATCCTATGCAAATGAGGGGAATGATAGAGAATCCCAGATTCCCTGTCAGTGCAAGCCTGCACCCAAGACTGTAGGACTAAGAAAACCATGAGTGTAAGCCCTTGACATAGCTGACATCAGAAGGGGATGTATCAGGCATACTGTAAGCTAATTGGAGCACTGTGGCTCGTGTTTGCCCTTAGCTAAGCTAAGCTAAGGCGGGGGGGGGGTCTACGGCTGTCCTATCTTACACCAAGAAAATGATGGTGTACACAGGTAGAACAAGCCAAAATCCTGTAAAACCTGCTTACAGAGTGTACATGTGTTTGTGCAGCATGCACCAGGTGTAAAAAAAAAAAAAAAAACAGGAAATAGCAGCTCCGTTCACATCTGAGCACTGTGTTTGCGTGGCATGCCCCCGGACTTAAACAGGAAGGCAATAGGAAGGAAAACCAGCAGTAGAAAGGTAACCAAGGAGAACTAGAATAGCTGGCAGGTGAAATGTATCAGAATCAGCCAATTACACATGCAGCAGCCCAGCCCAGGTCAGAACACCACTATAAACTATGCAAACACTTTCCCCCTTGTTTTTTCCCAAAATTTCTGCACCACTGGTGTATACAAACAGGGAAATTTTATAAAACGAAAGCAAAACAAAAAATGTTAGGGGCTGCTTTTGCTATCGTAAACCAGCATGTGCAAGAGGCTGAGAGTGGTGAGTATGTGAACGCTGCTGATCAACCCACAGTGAGGAGGCGGAGAAGAGTGTACAGACCCAGGGTAACCTACCAAGGGCTATATGAGCTGGAGATAGTGGAGCAGTATAGGGTGGACAGGGACCTCCTACAGCAGATTGTTGAGCTGTGCCGGCCATGCCTCACACACAGAACTAACAGAGGGGAACCCATCCCAGTGGATACCAAGGTATGTGTAGGCCTAAGAATACTAGCTACAGGTACCTTCCAAAGGCCGACTGGGAATATGATGGAGATTTCACATGCATCAGCATCCAGGGTACTCCACCAGTTCCTGGATGCCATGTCAGCACATGTCGGTGAGCATGTATATATCCCCAACACCCGTGAGGCATTGGCCAACAATATGCGTCTCTTCCACCAAATAGCAGAATACCCTGAGGTAGTGGGTGCAATAGACTGCATGCACATATGCATCAAAGCACCACCCGGTGAGCGGGGTAGGGTCTACATCAACTGCAAGGGCTTCCCCTCCATCAACTGCCAGGTCGTGTGTGATGCCCAGGGCATAATAATGAATGTGTGTGCTGCAGCCCTGGAAGCTATCCCAATTCCCACATCTGGCATCTGATGCAGTTGTACCAGAGATTTGCCAATGGGGACATCTCACACGGTCACCTAGTGGGGAATGTTGCATAGGCACTGGAGCCGTGGCTGATGACACCCATCAGAAATGCACACGCACCTGAACAAGAACTCCATAATGAGGCACATACACAAACAAGAATCATAATAGAGCATGTGTTTGGGATGCTCAAGTCATGGTTCCGGTGCCTGGACACTTCTGGTGGAGCCTAGCAGTACTCACCAACTACATGTACCCAAATTGTCGTTGTATGTGCCATGCTACACAATATCATACTGAGGAAACAGCTGCAGCAGGATCAGCATGGGGCAGGGCCACACAGTCCCCCACCATTGCCAAGGCCTGCACAGGCACAGGTGTGAACAGTATGCCCTAGCCTTGGCAAAGAGGCAATGCATAGCACATGCACTGACATGGTAGGGACCCAGGGAATGACACCTCACTCTGACTCGCACATATAGTAAAAGGGATGCCAAACATGACACTACCTGTGCTCAACCATGTATAGGGTGTGTACTATGTGCATCCAACATTGGTAGCTCTGCAGCACCACCCTCAATACTAGGACACCAACAACGTAAATGACTCACACATGCCAGTCGGGGGGGGGTCACATACCCAACAACAGTCACAGCCAGCAAGGACAGGTGTAGACAAACACAAACAAATGCTGTACTATGGCCTCTGAATGAAGCCTATGGGTAACCCCCCAGCCCTACACAGACAGAATACAACATACCAGGCAGTGGTGAAGGCTAGGAAGTCAGAAACTAATATGTAGGTAGTTAAAAGCTAAGATCTGTAGTACACTGGTATGCCTTTAGCTAGCTCGACAGGTAAGACTACAGACTGAAATGGAGTACCCGACATACCAGTACAGTCCTAGCAAATGTGTACAGGTGTCAGGTGTGGCCCCTCCCAACCTATGTAGACTTATAGTAACAGTCAGGTGTGCCCCACCCAGTCCTGTGTAGAAATCTAGAAACAGTCAGGTGTCCCCCCCGCTATGCAGAAATGTAGCAACAGTCAATGCCAACTGACCGATGGATATCCTGCAGACACATCATGCTATGTGTCAGTGTACACCACACTACAAGCTACCTACACTTGATCCACAGATGCAATACAGACGGCCATACAGAGCATGCTCACACACTTAAACACATGAAGTCCATGACTGCAAACACCAGTGGACCAGACATATATGGCAGTTGCAGTTGTTAGTGCAGACACTTGTCAGTATGCACCACTCATGCCTTGCACACACAGTGGATAGGAATACAGACATATATACCAGGGCAACACACTAAAATAAGCCAAAGGTAGACATACCTAGATGTGTGGAAGAGGGTCACTGTGACAAAGAGCCATCTAGGCCTGTCCCACCCAGCACACAGCCAAAGGACCCCAAACACATGAGGTGCAGATGTCACCCACTGCAGATACTAGCCACCAGTATCTGTCAGCATTACTGACTATGTGGTGCACATGCCAGCTGTGCAACATGACTGTACAAGGAAGTAGTCATCTAGTAGCTGTATACACATACCTGTGACATATGACCCCTTGTGTGCCCGCATGTGGCGTGTCAACCCCTAGATGAATGGGTTATGGCCCATGCACACACCACCCTCCCCATAGCCCTACTATGACAAGCATGCTGAGGTCATCCACTGTGAAGTACACCTTTGGGAGAGCTGCAGCTCAGTAATCTCTGTAATGTGTCCTGTAACTGGATACTGGTGTAGTGTGATGAAGTAGTTAGGTAGGTGTTCTAACCCCAGACCTGGCAACTGTGTGTGTGTGTGTGTGTGTGTGTGTGTGTGTGTGTGTGTGTGTGTGTGTGTGTGTGTGTGTGTGTGTGTTTGTGTGTCTCTGACTGAGTAGAAAACAAGGCTTTTTAGAGTACTCACACTCCTTACAAGTCATATACTCAACTTTGTCAAGGCTGCTGATGTCACCCACCTAGAAATACACACCTGGGAAGGTTGTAGCCCAGTAATTTCCCTAGTGCATCCTGTAACTGTGTACTGCTGTTGTGTAATAAAGTAATTAGGTAGGTGTTTTAACCCCAGACCTGGCAACTGTGTGTGTGTGTGTGTGTGTGTGTGTGTGTGTGTGTGTGTGTGTGTGTGTGTGTGTGTGTGTGTGTTTGTGTCTGTGTCTGTCTCTGACTAAGTAGAAAACAATGCTTTTTAGAGTACTCACACTCCTTACAAGTCATATACTCAACTTTGGCAAGGCTGCTGATGTCACCCACCTAGAAATACACACCTGGGAAGGTTGTAGCCCATAATCTCCCTAGCGCATCCTGTAACTGCATACTGCTGTTGTGTAATAAAGTAATTAGGTAGGTGTTTTAACCCCAGACCTGGCAACTGTGTGGGTGTGTGTGTGTGTCTCTGACTAAGTAGGAAACAATGCTTTTTAGAGTACTCACACTCCTTACAAGTCATATACTTAACTTTGGCAAGGCTGCTGATGTCACCCACCTAGAAATGCACATCTGGGAAGGTGGTAGCCCAGTAATCTCCCTAGCATGTCCTGTAACTGCATACTGCTGTTGTGTAATAAAGTAATTAGGTAGGTGTTTTAACCCCAGGCCTGGAAACTGTGTGTGTGTGTGTGTGTGTGTGTGTGTGTGTGTGTGTGTGTGTGTGTGTCTGTCTCTGACTGAGTAGAAAACAATGCTTTTTAGAGTACTCACACTCCTTACAAGCCATATACTCAACTTTGTCTCACAAGGGATAATTGGCTAGGCTTAAAATGGCTCGCAAGGGCAATTAGCTTAGTAGTAATCTATGAACCTATGAATCTATGAACCTATGAACCTTTGGCAAGGCTGCTGATGTCACCCACCTAGAAATACCCACCTGGGAAGGTTGTAACCCACTAATCTCCATAGCGTGTCTTGTAACTGCATACTGCTGTAGTGTGATGAAGTAGTTAAGTAGGTGTTCTAACCCCAGACTTTACAACTGTGTGTGTGTGTGTCTGTCTGTCTCTGATTGAGTAAAGAACAATGCTTTTTAGGGTACTCACACCCCTTACAAATCATATACTCAACTTTGGCAAGGCTGCTGATGTCACCCACCTAGAAATACACCGTTGAGAACATTGTAGCCCAGTAATCTCTGTATCTGTACCATGTCCGATAACTGCATACTGCTGGAGTGTGATTTAGAACGGTGGTAGTGGTCCATCTCCAGCCATGGCAGTTCTGGATGTTTTGTGTGTGTTTCAATGTCTGTGTACAGAGCAATGCATTTAGGCTAGTCACCCGCAATACATTTGAAATATCCTACTTTGGTAATCCTGCTGATGTCATCCCTTGTGAAATACACCTTTGAGGTAGGAGTTCTCTAGTAATCCCTGTATTGCCTCCTTTAACAGCTCCATGCTGTAGTGTGATATAGACCTTGGTCTTGGGTTCTATACCCGCACATGCCGGTTGTGGATGTTTTGTGTGTATCTCACCATCTGTGTTTTGAGCAATGCATTTTAAGCTACTCACTCACAGTACATTTGAAATGCCCTACTTTTGTAATCCTGCTGATGTCATTCATTGTGAAATAGACCTTTTGGGAAGGAGTACTCCAGTACTGTCCGTGGCACTTATTATAACTGTGTAGTAATGTAATAAACTAGTTAGGTAGGGGCTCTACGCCCACACATGACATGTGTGTGTTTGTAACTTGTATCCTGTGTAGAGGTGATTGTGAGTGTGTGACACCTGTGGCCAATGTGGAGTGGGTTTTGCATATTTCTTATATGGTGGCCCTACATCACAATGTCAACCATACTGGGATAACAGATGTTACATAGGTGAAAGGCTGGGGTGCAAATTCATACCCATACATGTGACATCAAGGCCAGACAATCACAGTTAGCAACACCAGCATTACCCAGAGCACACTCTCAACCCATGTCTCAGACACACACATGCCTAGGCAACAGCCAATATGTGGGTAGTACACTGCATGTTAGCCACCGATAGTAACGATGAAGTGATAGCAGTGAGCTACAGAGGGCATGTCACCCTGCCCATCTGTCCAATATGCACGTACATGCAGACAGCGCACCTCCCCCATGTTCCTCAATTGACACCCGCACCACCTGTGATGCCGTCACATGTGACCCACAATGGACATACCATGCCTGACAACATGCCCTGTATGGACAGATGCCACTGCCACCAGGGAATGCTGTTAGCATGCTATCGATGTAGGTGCAGGGTAAACCTGCTGCCCATTACCAGTACCTGCCACAGGTGGGCAAGACTGGCACATCTGATGATAATCTGTGTTTACAACATGGGCCAAACACCCAAGGTACAGTTCCACATGTCACTGTACATGCATGTGTGAGGTGTGCACATCCTAGACACCATCCATGTCATGGAGTAAGGAACACATACATGGCAGGGGATGCACAGCATTGGCCACACACAATAGCCACCCAGGTGACTGGATGGGGGAAAATACCCACCTGTGTGGGCAAATGCAGAAATGACAGCCCTGAGCCACAATGCAGACCATTCTCACATAGCCTGATGCCAAGGTATACCCATCACCTACCCTTGTATAGCCTGCTGGCACAGTTGACCACCACACCACCCATGCAGACATGCACCCATGCATGTCAGAACTGGCATCCTGTGTGTTCTTGTGTGTGCTGTATGGTGTGTATGTCCACATCCACACTCACTACAACCCCCCAGGGCATACTGAAACATGCTTTTTTTTCATATTGAAGCATGCTGTCTGATGTCTGACACCTCCTCATACACTTTGCCCATATGACCTCCGTATGACCCGTGTGGTGCATGTGATACCTGCACATTGATGTGTTGTGGCAAGCCCACTAGTGATAAGTTGCACTCCTGGCCTTGCCAAGTGTGTCAATGTGTGTGTGTCTGTGTGTGTGTGTGCCTGTGTTAACGCTGGCACCTGTTCATGAAGACAGGCACGTGCACATCACCTACTGTATATCTACTATATCCCTGTTGCAGATGTCACCCACCATCACTTATATGTTCTGAGTGCTCCACAGCAGGTAACCCATGTGGTGCATCCAATAACTGCATCAAACTGTGATAGCACTACATAGTTGTCAGGGGTTTGATACCCCATGCTGGTAGGGGTGTGACACAAACATGCTTCTGTTTTACTCTACCACCTCTCCCTGACATGTATTTGCCTCTGTCTGCCTTCCCCACCCCCTCTCTGGTGGATGTGGAGACCCACACCTGCTTTGCTTTGGCAGCAGTATGTGTATTTTAAGTGATGCTCATGATCAGCTGATGGCCTATGCACAAATTGCAGCCTCCCCTAGCTGATTGCATGTGGAACAGCTGTGGTAACATTCCCATAGCCAAATGCATGGAAACACCCTCCAATAACTAGGAACATCATGGTGGTGTTGGCCCTTTTCAGTCACTGTGAGCAGGAACTAGATCTTTTGTTTGGCAAACAGCATCTCAGATGGATTGAGGATTTACCTCTAACAACATACACTGTGGAAAGAGGGCAACAAACAGGAGAGGAATCTGCCTGACCTGACTACAGGCTGTAAGTGCTGCTTATACTGCATTTGGAGTAATGCTTATTTAACAATGTTTGTCTGGATATGCCTGTCATACATGTCGCAATACCTGCCATGTCAGTTCCATGTATATGAGGAATCCCCATCTACAGGGTTATCTGCAGACTGGGCAGTGCTATGCCTTTGGTTTCATGTGTTAGCCATGGTGCATCTATCTATGGAATGCAGAAGGTAGTGTGAGGATTGCAGTCTGTAGAAGGTGAAGGCGTGACAGTTACTGACTTCATATCCCTCATAGGACATATGTTGCAACAAACCCCATTACAATGGTAAATTTATGAGGTTATCACAGCAACATGTTTATACTAGCCCTGTGTATGTGCTGTCAGACACACCTCTGTCAACCTTTGTACATATGGCGTGCATGAAGTGGTGCATATGTGCTGTACACCATAATTATTGTCATCATATCTGATAACAAACCAGTGATATATCAGAGTGCTACACATGTCATGTACAGTAGGGGGTGTATTTCCTGACATAACCTGGGCATTCTGTGGATGTTTGTACAGTACTGATGTCTGTGTAGTGATGGTGAATGTCAGCAGTGTGTGTATTGTTAATATGTACTTTATCCTGTGTACAGACTGTGGTAGATGTCATTGTTCTAGCTCCCCTTCTATCTGATGTTACATGCTACCCCACTGTATGGTACCATTTTGGCATACATGTTTGTAGGGTCATACACACACACACGTCCCATACCACAGACAGCCATCCGACCAAACTGTGTAGCAGCCCAGTATAGGTAGGGTCATTCTGTGAGTAGCACATATGAGGGTGGTGTAGAACAGATAGTCCATATACTGTAATATTATGCTAGCTTACCGTATGTGGCTGTGGCTGTGTTCACATTGGTTGGGGTTATGCACTTTCACACATGTGTATCTTACCCTGTGCTGTTACATGGCGGTTGAGCCTGCTATATATGCGGGTACATTTGCATTCCCCCATACGAGATGTAGGCCAGTGTTGAGCCAGTTTGCCTGTAGCCTGCACAGTGCATTGTTACATGCCTAGCAGCTTAGTGTACTTACCCAGTGAGATGTCATGTGCAGATACTTGCCAGATGTACCACTGCTGGGCCTCCTTTACAAGCCATGTATGTCAGACAGAGCAGTGGGATGCTGTACAGATGTATGTCAATATCTAGTGGGTAATATGTGTCCATGGCACCCCTGTACCAGCAGTCATTATGTGAGAGGCCAGACAGGAGTGTGTGAATCCAAAACCTATGGTGGCATATGTATACCAGTCGTTATGTGTTATACCCATCTACATGGCTGTCTACATACATATTGTCAGGCCTGGTACACATGTTGTGCACTAAGGGATTATATTTATACCTCTGGACTGTACAGTGTGTGTCTGAAGCTCCACATATATATTGTAAAATATCTCTGTTGCACTCCACAGGGGCATTACATGCTAGCAGCGGTACATTACAATGATTTCCTTAGGATGTCTGGCAGTAGCCAGTGGCACACATGTCATAAGCAGATGTGACCTTCCACACACACCATGTCTGTGAAGACAATCCCATTGACGGTGGCAATAGTCTTGTAATATACCTGCTATACATACCTGACATCCCTTTGCACTATGACATTGGGACTTTAGGGGCTGGGGTAGGGCTACACTCCATGTCCAGGACATATGGTGGAAATATATGTATATATACTTATCCAGATAGATAGATATATATGATTACACATGTGTAGTACTTCCAATTACCACTGTCATGGCAACCACTCACTATGAATCCCTACATCATGTGGGCATGGTCCCTTTACATTTCCTGTGTGATGGACATCCTTCTTGTGTGTGAGCATCAGTGTTACAGACAGCTGCTAGCAATACCTCTTACAGTAGAACCTGCACACTCAGAGCAGACAAATATTTGTAGGAGCATCAGGAACTACAGACACACTGTGAGTAGAGTTATGATATGCTTTGTGTAGTACTGATGCTACAGGGTGTGCGTGTGTACATACTAGTTTACCTTGGAATGCAGTCTGTCTGTATAGCTCACTACTGTGGGCCTATCCTATTGCTGGACAGAGGTATGCCTATCATGTGTTGTCCGTCCACCACACAGGTCATGTGTCAGATATTACACTGGCAGTGTGTGTGTTGCATGCTATCAGTACATGGCTACATCAATTTCTGTTTCTAACCTCAATTTCCTGACTAAGGGTGCGTTGCAGACTATCCTGTAACACCAGCACCTTGCTTAGTGTATGGCAACAGTGTTCCACATATGTGCCTGTGTGCCAGCCTCTGTCCTCCACCTACATACCAAGCTGTGCACATATGTCATGCTGTTGGGGGTTGTTCTGTAGTGGGCTGTGAGTATATCACACTGCCATTGCTGCCATTAGTCCACTGCTGTGGTATCCCCCACACAAACAGTGGGGCTGGGGCCATATATGTGTGGACGTCACCTACACAATACATGTGTGCCCTTATGCACTCCAGAGGCCAGTGTATGTAACAGTGGTATATGGCCCTGTATTATTGAGTCTAGGTGGGGAGCACCATAAATGACCTAGGCTGTTACAAAATGTGGGGGTATCAGGGGTGAGCTGCTGCAAGGTATCTGGATGTACAGTACCTTATACTTCACCTCTATTTACATTACTTACATGAATTGGGGTACTGCACGCCTACTGCCTCCTGCCATACAGACTGTTCTGTTTACCGGTGTGCTCATAATGGTGTCAGTTATGCCTTGTGATGTACCAGTTACAACCCATTTGAACACATAATGTCTTTACCACCTACTGAGTTTGTACAGAGTGTAGATTGAGGCTGCTAAACTACACACCTGCAGTAATTACTGTTGAGTCTTTGGTATCCTGTGGCCCAGTCTATCTTCACTAATGTACAATTTTAAGGGCATGGTATGGACATCAACAGTTGTGAACCTTTCCAGACTACTGTATTAGTGTAACTGTTTCACAGTTACAGTACTCTGTTTATAGGGTTGTCAGTGTCTGAATAGCTATATGACATGGCATATAGAACTGTAATAGTACACAATAAAAGGTTTCCCATTTCTGAAAACCTGTCTGTGTCATCTTTCCTATGGACCTTTCTACGGGTATATGTTGCAGGCAATGATAGCAATTTGTATGGGTGGCCCATACAGTGTCCAGTTGTTCAGGTGTTAACTGTAGGCATAGTGGCTGTTCCATATTGTGTTCACCTTCTATATATGTATCATACTGTACATATATCTCCGTGTGTATGTAGAGTCACGTGTGTATATATATATATATATATATATATATATATATATATGTATATATATATATGTATATCTGTATCTTCATCTCTGTGTCTGTGTATCTGTATCCTGGGGATGTTGATGGCTTCCACATATTACATGTCCTATGGGAGGCAGACTGTACTTGGTAGTGTATTGCAGGGTGCACATGTTTGGCTGTGGGGGGGTGCCTATTCATACAAGACGTATAGTGTGCGGGCCTCTCAACCCCATTAACGGTGCATGTGGACATATGTGTATTTGTTAATCTGCCATTGCTATCTACAGATGCATGGTCATATATACCTATATAGATATATATATATATATATATATATCTACTAACATGTATATAACTATGTCCGTATATAGCTACATAGACATATATCTGTGTACACATATGTAACGTGCTGTGTATATGCTGACATATAGGTGTAGATACATATATAGGTTAATAGGTGCATAGTTGGGTACTAGACTATCTGCCCAAAGGCATTTATAAGCCTAGCCAGAGTGTGTTGGCTTTCGCCACCCCCTTAGATTAGTTCCCTGTGCCTCTGTCCAGCAGAACCACTGAAGTGATCCCCGAGGTAAATTTTCTGTTTCCCATCCACTCATCAAGGTTTCCTTTGAAGAGTGTTAGGAAGGAGCTCTGCCTAATGTAGATTGGGATCTTGTTCCAAAGCATGGGAAGTCTCTGGGACAGGAATCTATCCCTCCTGCATGTCCTATTTATTGTTGTGGTGAGGTTTACATCCCTAGAGCATGTGGCTCGAGGGGATAAGGTTTTCTTTAGGTGGAGCATGTCCATCAATTCTGGGTTGGACATGGACTTGTATGTCAGGCAGAGATCACCTCTGAGTAGGCGGTATGTAAACAAGTACAACTGGAGTTTCTCCAGTCAAGCTGCATAGGGCATCTGTTTGAGGCCATTGATCCTCTTGGTGAGGTACTTCTGTGGTCTTTCCTGCTGTTGCAAGTGTATTGTAAGGTACATCCCAAATAGGGCATTGTACTCTAAGATGGTTCTGATGAATGATGATTAGAGGGGCACAATGACCTCTTTTGATCTGGATGTGAACCCTTTTGTGATTAGGTGGGCCACATAGAAGGATTTTCTAACCACTTTGGCAAAGGGATTATCAAAGCTGAGATTACTATCTACTTGGGTCCCCAGATCCCTTATTATGTCTTCCGTATGTAGGGGACTACCACCTATGTGGTAGTTTGTAGGTACTTTGTTTTTTCCAAAGGGGATGACTATGCACTTTTTGGCATTTAGCTTGAGGCCATGGTTTTGACACCAGGTATCTGTCTCAGTGAGACTCCTTTAGAGGATGTCTGTGTCAGCCAGAGAGTCAATTATAGCCCCTAGATTGCAGTCATCTGCAAACTTGGTCAGCCATAGTCCTCCTGTGATTGCCTGTATCTCTGAGAAGTATATGCCGAACAGGAGGGGTCCTAGGACTGAGCCCGGAGGAATGCCACTTGTATCTGGTTTAGAGTCGGACCTAGCTTCTGCAACTCTCACCATGCAGGTTCTGTCCATGAGCCAGTTGGCAACCCATCTCGTGACATAGGGGTTTATGTTCAGGCTGGTGAGCTTGTCTATAATACTTGAGTGGGGAATGGTGTCAAAGGCCTTTGCAAGGTCTAGGTAGGCTGTGTGGACCACCTTTCCCTCATCTATAGCCTTGGTAACTGTCTCAAAGAAGTCCACCAGGATTAGGAGGCATGATGTGCCTTAACAAAGCCGAACTGGGTAGGGTCCAGTGTTTCGAGGTTTCCAATCTCTCTGTTAATGAGATCCATGATGATGCACTCCCTAGCCTTGCAGACCAAGCTAGTCAGGCTTATAGGGTGATAGTTCCTGGGGTCCGTTGTGGCTCCACCTTTGTGGAGTGGAATAACAGTTGCTGTGTGCCACTCTGAGGGCACGTAGGCTGTGGAGAGGCTGAGTTTAAACAGTGTGTTTAGGTGAGGGGTTATTTCATCTTTGAGCTCCTGTAGGATGCAACCCGGGACACCGTCCGGTCCCATTGATGCTGTGTTTTTGGCTTTGGAGAGGGCTGTTTTAACCTGGGTGTCTGTGATTTCAGGGGCACTACATTCTTCTGGTATAGTTATGGGCCCTTTTGGGGGTGAGAGGAGGGTGAGGTTTGCACTGAACCTGTCTGCCAAGATGCTCTGCTGGTGAAACACTATTATCTTGTGCCATAGCCAAATTAAGGAACTCCTCCCATCCACAATTACCTCCATACCATCATGCACCCACTTTAAAACTTTACTAAATCGCACCTAAAAACATGCTGGCTATGCCCTTGCAACTCCCACTCTAATATCATCCACCTCATCCAACCACTATCTTTCTTTCCACTTCACTAACTACCTTGATTATAGCAAGCTCAGATGCTCATAAGCCTAGTAGTTATTATACAACAGGAACGTCTTATTGTAACATTTGTTAATGTCTGTTATGTACTTCACAGATAAAGATTCTAGTTGTCTACTGATGGACTATGTTCTTCATCTATAAATATGTTGTAAGTAATTGCTATGTAAATTGCTAATCGCTATGTAATCCAATGTAACTACTGTCTGTTTATTTTAACTGTGGAACTTTTCTCCCCGGGCTTCCACTGAAAATGGAACAATGTCCAGTCAAACACTCCCAGTCAACAAATATAAATAAATAAATAAATAATAAATAAATATGTTGGCTATATCGGTCAGTTCAGTGTATTTTGTGCCATTCTGCACTAACTCCGAGCAGATCTGAGAATTTCCACTTAGATTCTTGACATAGCTAAAGAATGCCTTGTGGTTATCTTTGGAGTCCATGGCAATTTTTCTTTCGAAGCTCGCCTTGGATGATTTTATGAGGGATTGTAGTTTCTTGCTGATACTGATCAGGGATGTCTTCCCTTCTTGGGATTTTACTCTTTTCTGTACTAGTTTCCTCCTCCTATTGTATAGCTTGTTTATGGCAGGAGTCCACCAGACTGGTTTCCTTTTCTTGGAGGAGTGAGTCTTGGTTTTGTTTGGGATGGCACGATCCATGTATTCTTGTAGGTGCCTGTAGAATGCATTAGTAAAGGATTTTGCAGCTTGGACAGCATTATCCTTTAGCATGGGGGCTTTTAAACTTCCCACCTCGGTCCTAAGTAATGTGAAGTTTGCTTTTGAAAAGTTTTTCATGGTGGTTTCTTTGACCGGGGGTGATGTTGGAATGAGGATATCCAGAGTGATTAGTTTATGGTCAGATCTAACCAATGAGGGGCTGACCTCTGGTTTGGAACACCGGTTGCCCATGTTGGTGATGACCAGGTCCAATATGTTGTCATCTCTGGTGGGGGTGTTGACCAGTTGATCCAGGGCGTTTGAGTTTATAAATTCTAGGAAATGTTGGGCAAGGGAGTTTGTACTTGAGTAGTTCTCCCAGTTAATGTTTGGGTAATTGAAATCACCCAATATCAGGGTGTTTGGTAGGACCTTTATGTTTCCCAGTGTTTCCAGGAATGCGGAGTGGGGGTCCTGGGACATGGTGGGTGATCTGTATCAAGCTATAATTTGAATAGCAGTTTTGCCCATTGTTGCATGTGGATGATCTCTGAAGCATTGTGCTGTGCCACTAACCTGGAGGTGTGGGTATCCTTGATGAATATGGATACTCCCCCAACTTTTGTATTTTGGTCTGGGTTTTGTGGCCAAAATGTATGGTATGAGTTGTAGCCTGGTAGTGTTGGGGTGCTCTCTGGAGCCTTAAACCAGGTTTCTGTTACTGCACGTATATCAATTTTTTTTCCATACTGAGGAGTGCCTCGAGTGCATGCATTTTGAGGTTTAGACTTCTGGCATTGAGTAGCATTACCCTCAGTTTTTTGTTACTTGTGCTATTTATGGTGGTGGGTTTGTCTTTTGAGCCTTGTCTAAAAAAGGCACTATGGGGGTGGCAAGAGCCTTGGCCAGTATGCGAAAGCCTATAGGTACAGGTGCAAGCCCTCTCTAGAGAAGCAGCATGGCTTGTCGAGCATGTCATCCCAGGCTGACAGACACTGGATCCCCTTTGAATGACAGCAGAAGCTTAGCCAATTGTTGATAGTGATAATTTTTTCTCTATACCGTGGTATCATTCTTGGTGAGGGCAGGATGCTACTCAGGGTCAGGGTCATACCAGCCTGGGCTACATGATCAGAGATCTCCTCCATGTCTCTTTTCATGTAGTCCAGGGAGGTACGGCTCAGGTCATTCACACCAACATGGACAATGACAGAGTCATATTTGTACTTGTTTTGGAGTGACTTGAGTGCTTGTGTTATGTGACGGATCCTGGCACCCGACAGGCAGATAACTGTAACCTTCTTCTTGTCCAGCCTAGTGAGTGGGACGTCAGTGTGTCTGTCTATAGAGTCACCTATTACTAGTGTGTTGGGTATGTTACTTTGCCTTAAGGGCTGTGGTTGTGTGGCACACTGGTTTTGTGAAGTATGTGTTTAATGGTTTGTGTTGGGGGGTGGAGGTTGCTTGGATGTCTGCTTTGGAGGTCTCTGTTGCTTCTGCAGATTTTTATTTAGAGCCTCCGAGTATGTTTTCATGTATTTATGTGTGTGTTTTTTTCCAGTGATGGTTTCATAGGTCTGTGTGAGACTGGTGGTGTGATGCAAGTAATTCCATTATACTCTTGACTGCCTGGACCAGTCTTGGGTTGAGAGAGCTTAGCCTCTAGTTTGGCTGTATAATTGCATCTCTTGCATGTATTAGTGTTTGGTGGAAGGAGGACAGGGTTGTCTGTGTACATGAGGCAATTGTAACATTGCCTCAAAATGCCCGGATTCACCAGTTGGATCAGAGAGTACACCTGAAACTGCCCTTTGGACATACCTGGATAGGTACAGTGAACTGTTTTACTGATTGGCTGGTAAGGTCGAATAGAGAGCCTTGTCCTTTTCTCCACTATAGGCGGGGGGGGTTTAGTGCTAAGGTTTATTAGTGCTTGCTATGAGTTTTGAGCAAGTGCCGGTATGAGAAGTGAATGGTTTGAGAGCTTAAGTTGAAAGTGTGTCTATTTCCAAGGGAAAAATTGAAGAGTAGGCTTTGTGGAGCTGAGAATAGTTATACCCTAGCTAATCGGCACTGCCAAGTGCGCAAAACCATGTAAATGTGGGTTTTATAGCAGGGAAATGAAAGAGATAGAAATTAGCCCAAAATGGTCAATAAACTACTAATTTCTGGGCTGAAACCACTCCTCCGGTGACAGATAGGCTGCTCAAAGCTTCCTCTCTCACAGTGAACAGAGAAACTTCCTTCTATCCAAGTAAGGTATGGGCAAACACAGAAACTTGTAACAGCCCTGAATTCAGCACTAACCTGAAAACTGGACTATACTAGCTTAGAAAGGTGGGAAAACAAGTTTTTTTGTTTTTTTTTTTCAGAAAATAAAGCAGATATGATCAAAAAACACTTTAAATGCACAGAAATGGCTATCACGCTTGAGTGTGTAGCCTACAATAGATAAACAGGTAATTTAAACAAAAAACAACTTTGTTAAAGTGCAGGCAGTAAAATAAGTACACTATGTAGCTGAAACAAGCTTTTTAAATCACAGAAACTCTAGAAAATCAGTGTTTTAGGCTGAATTAGCTAAAGGCAGCAAGAAAATGCAGAAAAATGATAATTACTCCAAAGTCTCTCTTTTGTGTCTCTGCTGCTGTAGAACTCTGCAGGGCACCAGGCAGGAGCTTGTTGAGCTGTATACTAGCACAAAAACCTTGCAAATGCAGGTTTTATAGCAGGGAAATGAAAGAGATAGAAATTAGCCCAAAATGGCCAATAAACTACTAATTTCTGGGCTAAAACCACTCCTCCAAGGACAGATAGGTTGATCAAAGCTCTCTCTCTCACAGTGAACAGAGAACTTCCTTCTATCCAAGTAAGGTATGGGCAAACACAGAAACTTTTAACACAGCCCTGAATTCAGCACTTACCTGAAAACTGGACTATACTAGCTTAGAAAGGTGGGAAAACAAGCATATTTTTTTTGTTTTTTTTGTTTTTTTTTCAGAAAATAAAGCAGATACAATAAAAAAACTTAAATGCACAGAAATGTCTATCACACTTGAGTGTGTAGCCTATAACAGTTAAACAAGTAATTTAAACACTAAAATTACTTTGTTAAAGTGCAGGCAGCAAAATAAGTACAATATATAGCTGAAACAAGCTTTTTAAATCACATAAACGCTAGAATATCTGCGTTTTAGGTGGAATTAGCTATAGGCAGCAAGAAAAGGCAGAAAACTGTAATTAATCACTCCAAAGTCTCTCTTTTGTCTCACTACTGCTGTAGAACTCTTCAGGTCTCCAGGCAGGAGCTTGCTGAGCTGTATACTAGCACATAAACCTCACAAATGTGTGTTTTATAGCAGGGAATGAAAAGATAGAAATTAGCCCAAAATGGCCAATAAACTAGTAATTTCTGGGCTGAAACCACTCCTTCAGGGACAGATAGGCTGCTCAAAGCTCCCTCTCTCACAGTGAACAGAGAAACTTCCTTCTATCCAAGTAAGGTATGGGCAAACACAGAAACTTGTAACAGAGCCCTGAATTCAGCACTAACCTGAAAACTGGACTATACTAGCTTAGAAAGGCGGGAAAACAAGTATTTTTTTTTCAGAAAATAAAGCAGATACACTCCTAAATGCACAGAAATGGATATCACACTTGAGTGTGTAGCCTACAACAGTTAAACAGGCAATTTAAACACAAAAATGACTTTGTTAAAGTGCAGGCGGTAAAATAAGTACAATATGTAGCTGAAACAAGCTTTTTAAATCACAGAAACTCTAGAAAATTGGCATTTTAGGTGGAATTAGCTAAAGGCAGCAAGAAAATGCAGAAAAATTATAATTAATCACTCCAAAGTCTCTTTTGTCTCTCTGCTGCTGTAGAAATCTGTAGGGCACCAGGCAGGAGCTTGCTGAGCTGTATACTAGTATATGTGCTGCAGTGGGACACGAACCGGGAATGCCTGTTTGTTAGGCAGATGCTCTAACCACTATGCTAGTGCTGTGCTGCTTCATTTGCTTATATATTCCTTGTTATCGTCTTCAGCCTTTTAAGCTGCTTTAACCGTAGCTAAGCGATGGGAAAACCTGCGCACCTACGGTTAGCTGTACTCAGGCTTTTAAAAAAATAAAATAGGGTTTCTTCATTTTATTTATATGTACTGCTGCTGTTGTACACATAGCGGACTGTTGGTGGGGATATGTGGACACCTATGAGTGGTCTTGCTCATTTATTTACCATTTCTGCTGTTCTACTTTGCAGAGGCATGTTTATTCTGAGAGCTCTGCTCTCAGACATGCCCCCTGCAGTCATCCACACTATGTGTAGGATTAGGAGGTCAGGCAGCACACCTTCATTAATATGCATGGTGCATTGCTGTCCTCCTCCTAAACTGTCACTTCCATGCAGGACTAGACTAGTCCTGCATGGAAGATTAGTAAATCCAGGGGAGTATGTCTGCAAAGCATTTGCAATCTAGCATCTCTTCAGCATATTTGTAAGTGAAAAAATATCATTCAGCCTGGAATAATGTGTAGCATTAAGGCTCAACTGCCAAAATAATTCCTTGTATTCTAATAAATTATCAAAACCCCATCTTTTTGGTTGAGCATATCCCTGCCAACAGTAAGAATATCATTTTTTTTTTAAAAGACAAAGGACACTGTAGAATGCAATATAGTGCATCTGTGTCTTTTTCCCTGTTTAATAAAATATTGGTGTTCATATATTCTATCTTTCAAAATATGTTCAGTTTACCAACATAAAAAGCAGGACAGAAAATACATTTTACCATATATACTAACCCCATAGAATTGCAAATACAGAAACCAAGGCAACCACTAGATCTAATATAGCAGTCTGTCATTAATAAATCTACAGCAAGAACACCCACCACATGTTGCCATACATTTTCACTTATTTAATAAATAGTTGGAATGCATCTCTGTTTTTTATGTTTGTCCCTTTACTAAATATTACTTGTATTTTTTTACCCAATTTTTCTTTATATTTAATATTAAATTTTAAATTCCAAATTTGTTTGCTAGAATTAGGAATAAGCAAACCAACAATCTTAACCAAGGTTGATTTGGCTTTAACTGAATTAAGGAGAACAAAATCCAAACTTCCCAAAATGGATCTAAATTTTGTATTTATAATAACTAAAATTTCATCATATACTGATTGAACTAGTGACTCAGGGTAGCATCTGTTAAGGAACATCAGCAGCAGAAATCCAACTTCTTTAATTAAAGCCAAATCATCATAATAATCCTGTATGAGTGAACCATGTGTCGTTTGATAATACTTTTTTTTTGCATTAAGAGATGGCAACTAGCAAAATATTAGTGAGAATTAGAAAAAAAGAAGTTATGTACACACCATAACGTTCCATGATTGTTGTCCATTATCTCGCCTTCATTCTTGCTGGTTGGGTTCGGAGCTGAATCTCGGCTCTGACTTGGCCGCATACCAAAGCTCGAGAGCTTCTACTGGCTCAAGGCTATAACCTATCCCATGGTGCTTAGCGGCTGTTCCCCAGATCTCATTTGAGGGAGAGAGCTCCCTATGATATGATTAACATACAGAAAAAGAAAATATATGAAATATATTGGTCATAAAGGTAAAAGGAAGGCAAGATGGGAATCAGACCATATTTGCCAATTGTAAAAATTCCTTTAGATCCTCCATGCGGGGATGGATGGGTGGGATGCAAGAATGAAGGAGATATACTGGACAGCAAACATGGAACATTATGGTGAGTACATAACTTCTTTATGTTATGTTGTCCTATCTCGCCTTCATTCTTGCTGGTTGGGACAGAGTCCCCAGCACCTTTCTCTTGGGTGACTCAAGGGAATAAACTCTTCAGGACAGTGGAACCAAAGGATGCCTTGTTCTTGAAGACCACATCTACTTTGTAATGAGAGATAAAGGTGTGAGGATTAACCCAAGTAGCATCAGCACAAATTGAATCCAGTAGAAGTCTGGTTTGAAAGGCAATGGAAGTAGACACCGCTCTAGTTGAATGTCCTTTCACTTTCACTGGCGGTTCTTTATTATGAGATTGATAAACATATTTGATAGTCTCAGTAAGCCATTTGGACAAAGTAACTTTTGAGACTGCCCGTCCTTTTTTTGTTTCTGAATAGGACACAAACAATTGATATGATTTTCTGAAATATTTCGTCCTGTGTAAATAAAAATGCAGTTGTCTATGTACATCTGATTGGTGAAGCTTATATTCTGCCTTGTTGCTATAACTAGGAAAAACACAGGCAATTCTATAGATTGGTTTAAATTTGTTTCAGAGCAGACTTTTTGTAAGAAGGAGGGATTTGTTCTGAGGAAAACTCTATTGTTGAGGAAGATCAAATAGGGAAGATGGATGGATAAGCCCTGCAACTCTGAAACCCTCTTAGCTGAGGTAACTGCTGTTAGAAAGAGAGTTTTCCAGGATAAAAATTTAAAAAAACAAGAGGATGCTGGTTCGAAGGGGGGAAGAATCAATGCAGATAATACTTAATTTAGATCCCATGGGGGAGGAGGTTCTCTTACAGGAGGTCGTAACAGGAAAGTACCCCTGAGGAAGGGCTTGCATAACTTGTGTGGCATTACATTGGATCCGAGTTCCCCCACTTGATAATTAGATATAGTGACTAGTTGAACTCGAATAGTGACCGCCGCTGCTTCTTGATTAAAAATTTCTGTCAGGAATACCAAAATTGCAGGTATAGAGGCTGTAAAAGTATCTTTGTTTTTTTTGTCCACCCAACAAGAGAACCTCTTTCATTTGCTTGGGTAAAGTTTTCTAGTTGTCTTTTTGTGTGAGGAGACCAAGATGTGGTGTACTGCAGGGGATAATTCTGGAAGCCTGGCTAAGATTGGAAGTAGAGAAACCAAGCTGTCAGCTTGAGGCTCTGAAGGCAGGATGGAGCTCTTCTAACTGATGCATCAGAAGATCCGGCACTGGGTCCAGGATTCATGGGTCCACCTGAAGGTGGGTCCAAAAGAAAGGGAACAAAATCTGACAAGGCCAGTATGAAGCAATGAGGATTAACCTGTGACTCAATGACTTGACTTTCTGAATAACTTTTGGAATCAAAGGAAATGGAGGAAAAGCATAAAGAAATCCCAGGGGTCAATCATGGGCGAGTGCATCCCTCGGTGACTCTCTCGGAGGGGAAATGAGGGCAAAGTAGTTGCTGCATTTGGCATTGAAGGGAGTGGCAAAAAGGTCACAGCAAGGCTGGACTCATTTGCAAAAATTTCGATTCACAACTTCCTGATTCAGGGACCACTCGTGAGGCATGAGAATAGCTCTGCTTAGCCTGTCTGCTATGATGCTGGATTTCTGAAGGATGTGTGTTGCCATCAGAAAGTGTTGAGAAGATATCGCCCATTGCTAAATTCTCTGGGCCTCTCAACATAGGGGATAGGATCTGGTTCCCCCGTTTGTTGATGTACCATACCACCGACATATTGTCTGTCTGAATTGCAATAGTCCCCGTGGGAAGAGAGTTCTGAAATGCTTGCAACACCAGAAGCACTGCCCTCATCTCTAGGACATTGATGTGCAAATGGTACTCGTGATCTTTCCAAACCCCTTAGACTGTCTGTCCCAGATAATGCCCCCTCCCCCACTCTATCTGGGATGCATCTGTGCTTACTGTAGTGACAGGTTTGGGAAGAACAAATGGTCTGCCCATTGTTACCTGAGTGGACTGGATCCCCCAAAGCAGGTCCCTCTTGCAGGAGTTTGTAATGAGAATCTCATGAGACATGGGTAACTCTTGTATGGACCATTGAGCAAAGAGTAGCCACTGTAATATTCACATGTGAAGTTGTGCCAGGGGAACTAGTGTGCCACAGAGCCTAGGACCTTGAGGAAAAATCTTGCTTGTACATTTTTCTTGTTGAGTAAGATAAGCACTTGACTGCGTAATGTTTGAATCCTTTCTTGAGGCAGTTATGCCAACATGTCATTTGTGTTTAAATCTGTACCTATAAAGGTAATATGCTGTGATTGCAGCAAGGCAGATTTCTCTGCATTTATAGTAATGCCTAGTTTTGAGAATAGATGGATAGTGTAGTCCTTGGCTTTGATTAGTAGCTGCTTGGTGGTGGCAGTTAGGAGCCAGTCGTCTATGGAAACACCTGGAATCCTTGACGTCTCAGATGAGCCGTGACTACTGCCATGTATTTGGTAAACACTCTGGGGGCTCTGGTGAGTCCAAAAGGCAGAGCTCTGAACTTATAATGACTGGCTCCCAGCCGGAAGCGTAGAAATCTTCTGGAGTGCCTGTCCATGGTAGTATGTGTCCTAAAGATCTAACGAGCACATCCAATTGACTTGTCCCAGAAACAGGAGTATAGACTGCAGTGTTACCATCCAAAACCTTGACTTCTTCACTGGCTTGTTTACTCTACTGAGATCCAATATGGGTATCCAGTCCCCTGTCTTTTTTGGAACTAAAAAGAACCTTGAGTAAATTCCAGATCCTAGCCAGTCTGCGGCGACTTTTTGAATGACTCTTTTTTTCTAGCAACATTTGAATTTCTAGTGTTGCTTGATCCCTCTGACCGGGTGGAATGTCTCAGAGAAACTTTGACGGACGAGGTGAACAGTGAAAGGGAATGTTGTAACCCCTGGATGTAATGGACCGTACCCATTTGTCTTGAGTCAATTTTAGCCAGGCTTCTGGGTACAGCGATAGCCTCCCCTGACTGCCTCCAGAGGTGAACAGTCGGGCCTCCTTTCAGGAGTGCTGTAAGGGCCGACCAGAGAAAGTATCTCTGTCACCCTGGATTTGCAGACCCCCCCTCTGCCATGTGGATGGCATCTTCCATTGTTACTTCCCCCTGTGTCCCTGGGGGAAGGATCACCACAAGCATCAGATAAGGCTCCTTTGGACTTCTGAAACCACATCTTTCCACTTTTCTGACCTTTAGAGTAAGGTCTGGTAGGGACAGAAAAACAAACCCCGATGGCAGATAGAGTCTTACCATCTTGTTGGCTCCTGGTGAGAGTCTCTTTCACTTTCTCCCCATTTCACTTTCAGCCCAAACAAGGATGAGCCATCAAAGGGGCATCAATGAAGGAAGATCTGAAGGGTTTGGCAAACTTGCAAAGGCGCATCCAGGAATGTCTCCGAAGAGCTATTTCTGCACCTGCTGTCCTGCTCACTGTATCGGCTGCATAGGAAATGAGGAGCATGGAGGGGTTAGTGATGGAGGTTAAGGTTGCAAGCTGAGAATTAATCTTATCTATCTGATAAATCCTGGGCTGTAGCAACTTGTAGGGTATCTCTCAGCTCTTTTAGGAGATCCCTCTAAAGTTGGGTGAAATGTGATAAATAACTCAGCGACCACAAGGTAAAAGCTGCTGAAGAGAAAGTATGATTCCAGTACCTGTCCATCGTGTGAGACTCCTTATTCGGTGGATGGACAGATGCAGAAGTTTCAGCTAACTCCTTCTTTGTGACCACAGCCACCATCATCGCATCTACTGGAACTCCCTTAGTTAGATACTGTCTGTCCTCTGGGGTCATAATAAATTTATTTGGCCTCTGTGGAATGGAGTCCACTGATTCTGGAGAGTCCCACACCTTCCGACTCATTACACCCAGGAGAGGGTCGAAAGGTGGAGACACCCAAGAGGTGGAGGGGTGAGAAACAAATGCCTCCAGGTATACCGACTCATCTTCAGAAGGGGAAAGGGACTTCCAGCCATCCTTCTGCTTAAGGATCTCCATGATGTCTGAAAAAGAGACATCCTCAGAGGGTGACCATAGGGACCCTTCTGAATCCTCCAGGTCAGTATAAGAAGTGACAGACTCAGGGGAGTCTATGTGCTTACTCTTACACTGTCTCTTCCAAGGGACCTCTGAGGGGGGATGTTCCAGGGAAGTATCAGAAGAGGAGGTTCCACCCCATGGGGATTTCTGGGGCACTGACTCTCTACTCTGGGGTGATGGAGGGATGATGAAGAGGTGGACACCAGCCCTTTTTGGTGAAGAGAGGCTGGAGCCAAAGGTGGAGCAGACTCAGTGGAGAACACGCTCTGCATCACCTCAAAAGTACTGCGATCCTGGGCTGACAGAGACTCTGGTCCTGAGGGGCCAGGAGATCTCTCCATCACTGAGGAGGGTGGTTCTGAGGCTGATGTGGGAGCTGAACTCACCTGAGCCAAAGCGCCGAGTGGGAGAGTCGGTTCCAACATGGGTCCCACTCAACTCTCCCCTCCGGAGCCTACCAGGGAGTGTTGACCCCCAGATCCCTTGATGGAAGACAACACCAATGAGATCAGAGCAGACATTCACACCGAGATATCAGAAGTGATTACTGGCTCAGCCGGTTCCAGCACAATGACTTCCATACTCTCTGGCTTGGAACTTGTCCAAGTTGGAGGAGGAATCAATGTTATCTGAGGTACAGTTGTTGGCTCCAAGAGCGGATGGGCTGGGCTCGAGTGAATTTCTGCTAGGGTCTGGGTCTGGAGCAACCTCTTCATGACCCACTCCACATCATCATCCGATAATCTGGAGCATTGAGAGGAATGGCTTGACGATTTGTGGCTACTTTCCACAGACTATAACAAAGGAGATTGGGGCACTGAATGAACAGGTTCCAAGGATGGTGACCAACTCATTTTTTGGCCCTGAAACAGTTCTGAAGAGACAGATGGAACCGAGGGAAGGCCAGATTTGTCAGAACCAATAACTTTTGGATCTAAGAATGCTGTATCTTTGAAACTGCTTGACGGTTCAGACACAGGAGCCAACAAAGCAGCCTTTTTAGACCTATGCAGTTTTGAGGTCTAATTACCTTCTTCAACTTTCAACAAGCCCCTTAAAATGAGCTTGTTTTTTTCTCTCCTGTAAGACCCTTGCACTGAAGCTATGACAAATGGAGCAGGAGCCTTGGAGATGGACTGGTCCTAGACAGTAGATACAACTTGGGTGTCCGTCCATTATAGACATTTTCTGAGTGCATGAATTGCACTTTTTAAATCCAGGTTGTTTGTGGTCCTTAACAGATTCTTTAGACATGCTTAGCTGTGAAAGAACTAACACAATGGCAAATTTTGATTACTATAAAATGTAGAAGCAAGACAGAAAAGGTTTTTTTTTTTTTTTTTTACTAGAAAAAATGGAAAGGATAAGGAGGAGAAGTCTCTAAATTAAATGACAATCTCCTCCAACCTGAGGAGACACCGCTAATTTAAATGGTGACTCCTTAAGGGAGAAAAGAAGGTGAAAGACTCCTCTAACTGAAACGGGTTCTTTAACTAGATAAGGGGAAGAGAGAAAAACAAGGCCAAAAGGACAGCCACAAGGAAAATATAGCCAAGAATAATACAATCACACCAAAAGGCACTATACTATAACTGGGAAAGGTAAACTAAGAAGAAGCAGTAAGTTTTAGGAGAAGTTATCCAAAAACAGAGTATAATACTAAATTTTACTAGCCTGAGCCAGTGAAGACAATCCCAAAGCTTCAAGCAGCAAATGAGATCTGGGGAACAGCCACTAAGCAACATGGGATAGGTTATAGCATCAAGCCAGTAGAAGCTCTCAAGCTTTGGTATATGGCCGAATCGGAGCCAAGATTCGGCTCAGAACCCAGCCAGCAAGCATGAAGGTGAAATAGGACAACATAACATTGTAGGTTTTCATAGATTGTAGAAGTAAATGACTGCTTGTAAAAATCTTTACAAATAGTAGTATCCAAAAAGTTAATAAATCCAAACTTAAAATGAAAAGTGAAACTTAAAATTGTAGATCTACTTAAATATCCCATAAATTCAGCAAATGCTGTTAAATCATCTTTCCAAAAAATACAGATGGCATCCAAATAATGGTGGCAAGTGTAAATATATTTATAAAATTCAGAATTAAGTATATATTTTTCTCCCACATCTCCCACATTAGCAGCACAATATTCAGATAAATGAGAGTGCAAGCCTCTTCACCCCACCCAGATATTTTGTGAAAATATTTAGCTTCAAAAAGCAAAGCTCTTATACAAAACAATCTTTAACCACTCTGTTAACACATGCATGACTGAATTTGAAAAAGCAGTATCATTAACCAAAAATTGGATTAACCCATTGACACCAATATCATGGGGCATGACTGTAAATAAATTCACTACCTCTACAGTGGCTAACCAAACATTAACATCAAAGGAAACATAATTCAGCATTGCAAAAAATCTTTAACAATATCTTTGTAACTACTCAAAACACTTATTAAAATATAATCAATAAAAACTGCCAATTAATGCATTTTAGAACCAGCAGCATACACAATCAACATTAATTTGGAATGTTCCTTATTTTTATGAATTTTTTGGAATTTCAAACACAGAATGGACCACAGTTATTTTTTTAGTATTCAAAAACTGATACAAATCATTATCAATAACATTTTGAGAAAATGACTCCAACAAAAACAAATCAATTTTTGAATATGAAATGTTTACTTCATAAATAGAAGCCTTACTGCAAAAATCCGTATAATTAAATGGGCCAGATTCCATAAAGTTCATGGAATCTGGCTCATTACGATGATACTGATGATCAAGTTATGGATAACAATGTAATATGTAAATGTGTCACACTTAACTCAGAATATCTCGGCACACAAGAGTATCGTATAGTAATGGCTCACTGAATATTATTTGCAAGTAATCCATAAGTAATTAAATTGCTGTCAAAGTGTGATGTACATAAATGAAATTATGAAATGAGTTTCACAATTTAAGCATCCTGACAGTCTTAAATACGGGTCTACTTTAGAACAACGAATGTTTGAAATATTAAGCACTCACATGAGCAAATATTTCAAACCTTGATATTACTATTTTTTTTGCACTACAGTGTGGATCAGAATATTTGCCCTTTCCACACTGTAATGCGATCTTGGAACTGTAATATATATTTAGCGAGGGGTGTGGGGGGCACAGCCCCCCACAATAGCAATTTCGAGTTTTGGAATATTCGGTCATATGTGCGTTCGAGACATTGATCTTTTGTTTTTCTGACATAGACCCTTAAATACATATCTATAACAGAATCTGTCCAGTGAGCTTAACAACAAATTGAAATATCACCTTAACCGCATTAGTATAAAATCATGTTAACTGTCACTTATAAATTCCGATGGAATCCATACATTTTCTAATAAAAAATTAATAAAGGTGAAGGACAATCATGGCCACATCACCACAGCTAACATTAGCTAATAATGGGTGCAGGACTTGCGTGGGAAACACAAGTAGCACCCAAACCCAAGGAAAGTGGGAGACAGAAAAGAAGGTGTGGGGTGTGAGTGAAGAAGAAGGAAACATAATAGAGATGATGCAACAGGAAAATCAGGATTAAAGTCAGAGGGGCATGGGCAATTTATTTATTTATATATGTACGTATTTTTTTTTTTATCTCTTTTCTGTAGGAATAGGTCCCATTCTTTTTAAGAATAGAAGGAAAGGTAAAGATAGGGAAAGAGGAGAGTAAGTCTAGCACAGCAGATATACCCATGGAACAGGTATCACAACACATGACAGACAAAGGATGTAAAAGAACTGCAAGGACAGACTTAGACAGACAAGACACTGCATAACACAGGAAATGGAAAGTTGGCAAACAGGGTATGGATGCATATCAGCCATGATAAAATGCAGAAAAACATACCTACGTTTGCACTATCAAGATACAATACGTTGCAAATTGTGGGGCAGTCATTCCTGGATGTGTATGACCTAAGGTAGATGTGTGTGAGGGTAATAAATACAGATCACAGTATACATTGGATAAAGAAACACATATCCGTGTACTCTGTCCATAATGCAAATGTAAGCCAAGCAGCATCACAGATGAGCAAATGCAGATCTAAAAATGCTGGATAACTCCAGCAGAGGATAGAAACAAACCTACAACCAGGCATGTGAAAGGCAACCAACCAAGCACAGTGCAAAACAGCAGTAGTGCACCAAAGCAGCAAAACGGCTGCTAAATATAGAAGTAGGTGTGCACAACCAAAAAAATATAGAAGTAGGTGTGCACAACCAAAACAAATGTGTAATGGAATGCATATATATCACACACATATGCCACATCAAAGGTAACACAAGTTTAGGTGTATATGTATTACTGTCAGGGGCGTAAATGGAATGTACTTGAGAGTAATGCTAATACACATACATGCCAATCAATCTAAGAATTACTGCAAAAATCTAGCAGCACAGCTTAGAAATATATCTTGTTGTGCACATGGATTTTAAGAATGTACAATGGTTAACACCCAAGTATAATAAGAACAAGTATCTAGTGTGATCAGTAGCCAATAACTGGCATGCAGATCATCTGCATGTGTAAAATGGCCATACATTTGGGACATGTTTGCCATGTTTACAATGTAATACCTGACAATGGTTAATGATTGTAACAGGCAAACATATCGCCAAAATATAATATGGAAATATGAAGGTGGAAGTGCGGTGGACAACCTGGATCCAAATCAGGCAAAAGCAGGACAACAGGGAAAGTTTACACATTGCAAATGCATGTGTACAGCACATAGGATGCTGTTGAAGCCAACCCAAATTATACTCAAGCAAATGGCAGATGTTTGTCTCATGGGCAGACTAATTGCTGATGTTGACAAAAATAGACATATAGAAATCATATATGCACAGTAATGTCAATCATGTAACATCAACAGGCATAGGTAAACAAGCTAAGGATTTCAATCCCATGCACATATTCTGTCATACCAATGTTGAGTAAACAACCACAGGTGTATGTCACTCATCCTGCATATTACTGACCAGACCACGTATATGTCACTCATCCTGCATATTACTGACCAGACCAGGTGTATGTCACTCATCCTGTATATTACTGACCAGACCAGGTGTATGTCACTCATCCTGCATATTACTGAATATTACTAACCAGACCAGGTGTATGTCACTCATCCTGCATATTACTGACCAGACCAGGTGTATGTCACTCATCCTGCATATTACTGACCAGACCAGGTGTATGTCACTCATCCTGCATATTACTGACCATCCAGGTGCATGTCACTCATCCTGCATATTACTGACCAGATGACACTCCTGTGAGCAACATTACAGAGCATCAATAATGACTGTAAATGTTCACATGTAAAAGGTACAATTGTGTGTCAGTATGGATCCGACTATGGGCACAGACATGTACAATCATCAGTTATCGTGTATAAGTATTGGCATGCAGTGTGAGCCTATGTGAATAAGTAATGTATGTGGAAATGTAACATACAGGAAACATAGTGTAATGTAGTGTTACACAATAAATTATCCTTTCCGTGGTGTG
The DNA here is from genome assembly GCF_019279795.1 of Protopterus annectens. Classification (NCBI taxonomy): domain Eukaryota; kingdom Metazoa; phylum Chordata; order Ceratodontiformes; family Protopteridae; genus Protopterus; species Protopterus annectens. Next base: position 1,941,777,192 of record NC_056729.1, on the reverse strand, counting down.
TACAATAATGCTACATTGGTATGTGATGCAGTCAGAAAGGGAGGACTACCCTTAGGTATGACATACCTGTATATGACCCCACATGGCATCAGCATTGCCATCACATGACACACACACTACATCATGCCAGTGGGACAGCATGACAACTGACACACAAACAAAATGGGAAATGACATGCCCTTCTATTGAACATACATGACATGGCAATACATAAATACGAACCATACCACAGTGGTAGGGCTGTACTATCGACAACGTCTGTTGCCGGTCAGTTTCCCACAGTAAAGCACATGTTTACAGACTAATTTATATTTATTTATTTATTTATTTTACATTTGTTTACTGGGAAAGTCCGACTGGACAAACTGTCCTTTTTCAGAGGAGACCCAGGGAGAAAAGCTCCACATTTATAAATAACCGTAAGATACATATACAACATACAGATACAAATATTGATTCAATCTCAGATACAAGTATAAAATGAAAATACGTATTATACATTTCACTGATGCAATCATGTAGTCTAAAAAGGATATACAGAATAGCAGTACTGTGATGGTAGGTAGAAAACAAGCAAGTTAAGTGTACATGTGCTTAGTAGGGGTATACTATTCAACTACAAAAATAACAGGTTCTGTTCCTTTAGCTGCCTTAAGACCTTTATTTCCTAACCATGGTTTCTGCAAGAGCAGGTCCATGATTCTGATAGGTGTGATTTGAGAAGTTTTTTAAAGTTGGAAGTGTTAATAGTTTTTATGATATTTAATGGCAGGGAATTCCAAGTTTTAGCTATGCAGTTTGAGTAAAGGGAAACTCCAGCTGCATTGTTAGGTTTGGATATATTTAAGAAGGATTTGTTACTGGAAAACAATACCCTACTATCTGAATAGTGTATTAGTGGATTTTGAAGTACTGATATTTTTTCTGGCTGATTTAGTATTTGATGGGCGTAGGTAAGTTAATTATAAGCAAGTAGATTTGGTTGTTCAAGCAAGGATAGTTGTTTTAAAGACAAATAATGATGGGTACTTCTGTATTATCAGAACCACATTCCATACAGGACAAACGGCTCATTTCCAAGCCGTACCCCTGCTGAGATATGTAGTGAGCAAATGGTCCAAAATTTAAATATTGTTCTTAGAAGGATGCTAGAATAACAGGACTCGTGTTATCATGCATTTTCTGGAGGAAATAAAGTCTGAAATGCAAATGTATGGTATGATTTAGCGACAGCATTCCACAGTGATTTGCCAGAATAGCACAGCATTTAAGAGGAACTGACCAAAAATACAAGGCATAAATCTGGACACTCTGCAAAAATCTAGACAGTTGAGAGGTATGATAGTGATCTTTCAGGCCTGTCAGATAATGTTTCTGGCGTCAAAGTAATTGCGATGTTACTGGTCTGTGCTTCACCCTGCGATGTTAAGAATGACATCAGACAGTCCCGATCCTTGGCTGATGCAAAACTATCCTGTTTAGTTTTTACTCTCTCTAATGATGTTTAACTGTTGAAATGACATTTTATTTGAAGGATGCTTCATGCTTCCTACAGTTTTGCTGTCTTCATAGTGTTTATTGCGGATATGAAGCAGTATTTCTACCTGTATATTAATCAGTAGAAACTCAAACATTTTGGTCTATTTCCACTTTAGTAATGAGGGTACTTACGTAAACACTATAAAGACAGCAAAACTGAAGGAAGCATGAAGCATCCTTCAAATAAAACATTGTTTCAACACTAAAACATCATTAGGCAGAGAGAAAACTAAATGGCTTGGAAATGAGCCATCTGCCCTGTTCGAAATGTGGTTGTGATCATACGTAAGTACCCAGTGATGGGATCTGAAATTTGTTACTGTGGCAAACTTTGTGATTTTATTATAGCAAGTTCTGGGTTTTCCTAGTTCAGATTTCTGAATGTTTGCAAGAATTTGTGAGGCATATAGTAGTGTAGAGATAAGATGGTTTCTTGCTATAGTGGCCATTGAAGATTTATTTAGAAAGTGTCACTTTCTGTACAGGGATCCTAGTTTTTAGTGAACTTTTTTTATGGTCTGTGATATGTGTATGTCAACTTTTATATTATAATCAGTGACCACTCCAACTAATTTTCTGTGGCAAACTGGAGAAATAATTGTGTAGTTTATTGATGATATATTGAATGGTGGGTGGGGCTGCAGCTCTGGTTGGATAGAAGAGCATGAGTTTTGTTTTGGTGGGTTAAGTGTAAGCTGTGCATTGTTTAGACAAGATTCCATTGCACTGAATGACTGCTGGTTGATTTTTTGGAGTTTTTGTAGTGTTGGGGTGGCATAAATCAGGGAGAAATCATTCACATATTGAACTACGGAGGCAAGTGGGGTGGCAGTATGAAGGCTGTTAGAAAAGATTATAAAAAAGAGAGGGCCTAGAATAGATCCCCGTGGTTCTCCCATGTTTACAGGTGGTAATGAAGAGAGATTTGGTTGCCATTTTACAGCTTGCTGGCATCCAGTTAGGTATTACTGGAATCAAGTAAATGCAGAATGGCTAAGCTTAAGTTCCAAGAGTATAGTTAAGAGTTTAGAATGGGAGACAGTATCAAATGCTTTGGACAGATAAAAAAAAATGGAGGAAACTAAATTGCTATGATCGTGATGGTGGTTAATAATGTTAGTAAATTTAACAAGGATGGTTGTAGTGCTATGATTAGGGTGGGAGGATGGAAGGCATATGTGTGAGATAGAAGAGTGTTGGTTATTAGATAGTTTAAGATTTGTGAATGGATGCACCTCTTAAGTATTTTTGATAATGTCGATAGTATAGCTATTGGCCAGTAATTTGATAATTCTGTTGAGTTTCCACCTTTATGTAGAGGGATAATATGTGATACTTTCCAAATTTTAGTGACTTGTTGTTCTGAGATGTATCGATTTATTAATATGAATATTGGATACGATATTGATTCTGTAGTAATTTTTAGATATTCGGCAAGTAGATAATTGACAGCAAGTGTAGTAGGGTTAAGCCTTTTGAGATATTTAACTATGGTGTTTATTGGGGCAGATTGGAAAGAGACGTTATTGGTATCTAGTGAGATTACTATGAGAGTCAGAACAATTATTGTTTGTGAGGGCTGGTATGGATTCAGTCAAGTATCTGTTAAACTGTGAGACTATGCTGTCTTTAGTATCACTGAGTGTTGGGGAGGGAGTACTAGTTTGTCCTGTTCGTTGTAGCACTAGCTGCAGGTTAACTGTCACAATGCACAGACAGCTGAATGTATGATGGAAGTGTAATGTCTGTGTCATGCAAACACTGAAACATAATTAAATGTCACCTGATGGTAACACATAAGCATGGTAGCAACAGGATATGCGTGTACAGCAGTGCATATACAGTCCAGCCAATAACATGGCAATCAGCATGTTGGGAGCATAACACAATTGGAGCACACTGACAATACTTATGGACCTGAGGGACTAGGTGGGTGGGAGCTATAAGAATGACCTCAAAGCTATCTCCCTGAATGACTCATGCATAGCCCATGCCATATCCTGGAAGAATGTTCCCATCATGTATTCAAAGCACAATGATCACAAACTCCCAGATATTTTACTGATAATCATCTCTGCTCTGGTCCTGGTGTCATCTCCTACATGGTGCAGCAAGCATGATGACTCGGGTATGATCTGGTCCACAAAACAAACTGGTAAAAATGTGAAACCACTTCAAAAAATAAAATAAAAAAAACACTGGCAGTATTAAGTTCCACAAAAGGGGTTTTATTATCCCAAAAAGATAAGTGAAGTAAGCACTTTCGTCTTGCTTCAATGAACAAAACTTCTTTAGACAAAAAAACTAATCACAAACACATCCATTTAAATCAATTGGAAAAATCACATGACCATATTAATTAAGACTTAAAAGGTATAGCTCCAAAAGAACACTTATAAATAACTTATAAATAACTTTCTATATCCTTTAAAAACACGCAATTATGTAAAATCATGTAAAATAATAACCATATAAAATTAACACAGTAATTAGAAAAGAAAGTGACCGACCTAACTAGACTAAAAACTTCTATAATTAACAAGATGATCTAAAATTAGTACAGAAAAACTGTGCAAACCTTCCTTTATGTGGAAGAATGAACAATACCCACATTACCTTTGTAGACTCCTTAATTTTAAAACACAGGCTAAGGAGCATGTATCACTCAAACCTGGTTGGCTGTAAGCATTTAATTTTAATTGCCACAATAATTCACGTATTTCTAATTTTAAAGCAAATGGGTCTCCTCTGGGATCCTGCTCTACCTGGTCGATGACTCTAAAGCTGAAACTATGTTCAGGGTCTTCTTGGACATGTTTAGCCAACGCGTTCTCTAACTTTAGTTTTTTGATACTATAAATGTGTTCATATACTCTGTCCTTCAACTTACGGTCAGTTTTACCAACATAAAAGCAAGGACACAATTTACAGGTAGCCAAATAGACCACACTTTTAGACCCACAATTGAACCTTTTATTACTAGAATATCTTCTTCCCCTAACAGTGAAAATGTTTCCAACCTCCATAAATCTACAGTAAGGACAGCTCTCACATTGTACATACCAGGGGCTCTCACTGGTTTAATCTTTCCCCTCTCCAACAAACTTTTCAATTTGGGGCCCCTTTTATATGCATTCCTAGGTCCTGACCCTAGAATGAGCCCTAAAAAGAAACATCCAAAGTTAATAAGTTCCAATTCGTATACAAAATGTGTTGGATAATGGGAGCATTCAGACTACATGATGTAATAAATTTGACGTTAAATACACGTGACCTGTCAGGTTGAATATACTCACTGTCCTGCACTGTTGATCTGTTAAAATCTTGTCTTAATATTACGATAGGACTAAAAACCCCATTAACTCTATTATATTTCCCTTCATTCACCAATTTGTCCAATAATTGCAGGGGGTACCCTCATTTCAAAAACATGTCACACAACGTTTGACATTCCGCCAGAAACTCATTATCTTCACACACCATGCGGGCTGCTCTCACCAATCGGCCCTTCACAACAGATCGCTTCTGTCACTGTGGATGTCTACTGGTGTAGTGAAGGAGTGAATTAGAGTAGGTAGGTTTCCTATGGATCTTAGCCTTAAACACTTTATGGTCCCTATCCCCGTACAATTCCATATCCAACTATGGAATACTCTCCATACCTAAGTTGTGAGTAAAAAACAGAAATTGAGTGGAATCATTTAGATATTTCACGAACTTCAGAATGTCCACAATGTCACCATCAAACATAATAAAGACATCATCCAAATATCTGGTATAATAATAAATATTTCCCTTGAACATGTTGTTATTAAAAACAAAGTGTTGTTCCCAATGGCCATCATGAGGTTGGCAAAATTTGCCCCACAAGAAGAGCCCATTGTGACACCTATTTTTTTGCAAATAGTACCTCCCTTCAAACATGAAATAGTTGTTAGTTAGTACCAGATCTAATAATTCCTGCATAAGTTCAGTTTCCCTTGTAGTACTACCCTTTTCTTTTATAATACTGGTTACCCATTCAATGCCCGTTACTGGGAGTATAACAGTGTAAAGTTCTTTTACGTCGATGGTCAAAAATATAATACTGTCCTTATATTCAAGATTATTAATATTACTCAGAAAGGACCAATAATCTTTACAAATATGATCTACTTGTTCAATGAACGTCCTCAACACTGTATCCACATATTTAGCTATAGGGTAGGTGATGGAATTTTTCATATTCACAATTGGGTGAAAGGGTGGGTCCTCCAGGTCTTTACGGACCTTGGGGATTCCAAACATGACAGGTGTAAGGGGTACTAAACTAGACAAGTAATTATACAGATCCAGAGAGATTCTGGAGTCCATTCATTTAGTGAGGCTGCAGCATAATTATCAGCGTTAAGTAATTTTATCATACGTTCCTTGCAATCATTCTCATCGAAAAATACAAGACTGCCCCCTTTATCAGGTTTTGTAACCTTACATTCTGAAATTTTAAAAAGTTAAGTTTATCCCAATCTGATTTGTTGAAATTCATTACTTTGTTCATGAACCTATATTTATTATTGTCTAAAGCATCACGTAAATCCAATTCACAAACACACTCAAATATTGACAAAATAGGGGGTAAAGGTGGGTTAAATGCACATAACACTCTACACTCTTTCTGTATAAAACTCTGGTTCTTAAATATACTCTCCAAGTTCAATTTACGAATAAAGAGATCTGGTCCAACTTCTTCCTCCTTATCATCATAATCATCATCATCATCATCAGAGGACTCTGGAAGAGGCCTGGCATGTGCTCCTCTTTTCTCTTTGATAGGTGATCACACATGGGTCCCGTGCTCTCTCGAGATGAAATGCAAAACATGACAAATGAAAAGCAAATGCCTATTCCCATTTCCCATGAAGATCAGAGTTGGCCTTAAATTGAAACTGATCTGCTCACCTCCTATCTAGCATGCTTACTCTAATTAACATTTCACCTAAATGCAAGTTCTGCAAATACAAATATATGAGATTGGGGGATAGTAGCATCCATAGATGTTATTTAAAATACAGTTCAGTTTCAAATGTTGTAAACATTAGCAAGTAGCATAAGTATAATCAACACAATAGTTTCTACTGAATGGCTCCTAAAGCACTCAGCACCTTCCCTATGTCACTTTAACTATAGTTATGGAAATGTCCAATAACAGAATATGTCAGGGAGTATGTGTCCATTATCAACGTGAGCAGTTCAATTAAGGCTGTCAAGGCTGAGCAATGGCATGCATAACACAGATTACCAGTCGGAATCATGACATCACTTGGACATTACAGCGGTAGCATTGTTGCCTCACAGCAAGAGGTTCTCCTGTTTGATTCACAGCTGGGGCGCCTTCTGTGTGGAGTCTGCATGTTCTCCCTGCAATCGAGTGGCCTCCAAAAGAGATGTGTAAATGGGCATGCCTTTGCTGAAGGTTGGGTGTCAGGCTGGCAACTTGGCACCATACAAATCTACTGCCAATCATTAGCGGACCGGAGTTCCGCTGTGGCGACCCCTAACCAGGAAAAGCTGAAAAGACAAACAAACAAACTTGGACATTTGAATATTGGCCAGCATGAAGCCTGGCAAGCATATGCAAAGCCAGCACATGTAACATTTCCTGCATTTTAATGGAATCATAAATGAAACTGACTCATGACACATTACCATAACTGGAACTTGGCAAAATAAAAGCTTGTAAACATCAAGATATTATTATCATGACCTGCACAGTTTAATAAATTTGACTGTCTCAGTAAAATGGTCAGCATGTCATTATTCTGTTTCTTTTTCACTGACGTGTCTTCCCTGAGAACATATGTCTGTCTGTGAATGTAAGTTGTAGTCTTAGCGGAGTCATATGAACAACCACCAATTGACATTGCTAAAGTGAAAATACATTTTACATGACAACATTTGGAAACTATGCAAGCCGTATGACAAACATCTGATCCAGGCAGCATGGTAATGGGCTGAATGCACATCAGCATAATGAAAACAACAGTAACAAATACTTACAATGTTCATTCATCACAGCCTGTAACACATGAGAATCTATTATATGCTATTCAAACAGTATTGTATGTGTACAAATGTGTGCATGACAATACCTATAATTATTAGGAAACAGTAGCTTGCAAAATGAAATATCCTGATGATATTTACTGACCAAGAAATGTTGCAAAGAAATGTCTATCTGCTAAGGTATCCACAAACACATGATTCACATATGTTTTAACAAAACCACCCAAGGTATTGTAGGCAGATATAATCCCAATGTTGAACTTAAGGACAGGAATATTCCACCGACTGCAAACAGTGTGAATACTGACACAGCAGGCTTCCATTCCCATTGTAAATAAGCAGGCTATGTACAATCAGTCACTGGGAAAAATGTCCCCACATACAAGTATAGCAACCTCTATATTATAAATAGCACTAAAAGTTCTACAACCTTAAAAGCAAAACATCCACCTCCTAATATGTGTTATAGATACAAACCTGACTGTCATTTAGGTTATGGCCTGCATTTCAAACACTATCTGCCTAAAACACGGCTTCACACTAAATTATATTTCCAAATATTTGGAATTGAAACAAGCTGTTAAGCACAGGCATACTGTGATTATTACACTTACCTTACTGATGCATGATGGATATTCAGGGATTCTAAGTAATATGCATGGTAATGTAAAAATGCAGGCCTGTAACAAGAATCAAATGCATTTCATTTAAGTAAACTGAAAATGTCATCAACATACCTCACTCCCTCTGCTGATCCTCAAGCTTCTGCATCTGCTCAATGCACTGGGCTTGGTTCCAGCTCTGGCCACCTGAAAAAAGAAAAAAAAAGATACTATGAATAATGTAGTGCACAAATAACAGGGATCTACATCACTCAGATCAGGTTCTACAAAATTTATTTCTGAAGAACTGCAATTAAGTCACAGCCACATTTTGCAATGTTACACACAAATGGAAGGGTATTAGATTCAAACTTGTGGCTTGTTTGTACATCTAATCTTGACACTAACCTGCCTAGCTAATATATCCTGACCAAAGCTCTATGTTGTGAATGCAGTTAAAAGACTTTGTGTGATGACATCACCTGGATGGGGGATGGACTATTAATATGGATCATGGTTTAGGATTTCACAAAAGGAATACCTGCTGGACATGTAAGTAAATACTTACCAAGCATGAATTCATATCAGCAATGTGGTCACAACCATTAATGGCAATGGAAAACCTTCTTTCCTCAGGCAATGAGACAGTGGGACAGTGTCATGTATCATGCAACTTCTGTTAACAAAGACATAAAGGTGCTGTAAATCAATGAGACAGGAAGGTATGTGGGAGGACTTCATTCAAAGATATTTCTTGACAAAGTGCACATCACAAAGCAAATGCATACATAACTGTATTTATCTGTTGTACATTTCAAATGTAACTCTGACCATCTGATTCCCTCAAAGATAAGGATGAGGTGGTTGTTGAAGTGAATTTAATAGTGAATTACAAAGCAACCCTAATAGCACTTTAGAAAATAATACCATATTACACAAAACTTTGTCAGACATACCACAATCTGTAGCAAGCTTTATTATACATGTACTTGAAGAGCTTCTGCTAACAGACTGTTATGGATTACATCCATAATTGCAAGAATTCAATGCATTTTTATTCCTAACCATGTACAAAATACATGTTAACATCAATAAACAGTTCTCTAGAGAAGAAGATTTGAGTATGTGTGAAATAAACCAATATAACATGTTAATGATATGTTTCCCCAATGTGGAGTTGAACCCACAACATGCCAAAATATAGGCAAGCTGTATGGTCTCCTTACAGGGTGTAGAGGCAGCACATGTTTTTTTATTAACAGACTGGTCCTGTTTGTGTTGATTCATGTTCTTGTGGTTAATGGATGAATACAGAAACGTCTGACAGTCATTGGCCATTGTAATGTAAAGAAATAACAGTTATGAACACATAACAGAAAGGGAGCGCTACAGAATCCTGAAAGCCCAAAATCCTGAAGACCAGAATCCTGAGACCAAAATCCTGAAAGCTCAAAATCCTGAAAACTCAAAATACTGAAAAGTCAAAATCCAGAAAACACACAGGATACCAACACTTACTATTTTCCACTACAAGTACATACAGAAACATATTACCCTTCAACTATATGCAGGGGGGAAGCCCCCCTGCACCCCCATACCCCCTGCTTCTTAAATATATCAACTCCAAGATTGCAATTCACTACACTAAGTGCAATCTTGGAGTTGATATATTTAAGTAGCAGGGGGTGTGGGGGGCACAGTCCCCCTACTTATACTTGTAGAACAGTAATATAGTTTATGTTTTATTTCTTTCTGTATGTACTTGTGCTGGAATAAGTATCCTGTGTGTTTTCAGGATTTTGAATTTTCAGGATTTTGGTCTCAGGATTTTGGTCTTCAGGATTTGGGGCTTTCAGGATTCTGTAGCGCTCCCAACAGAAAACATATGAATAACCAGTCAGACAGGCATTCCTCTTGGTTTAAAAAAGTGGGACTGTAGTAAGATTGCTCACTTTATTAAGAGGAATGAAGTAAAGAAGTTATTATGAGTTACTATTCAGACATACAATGCTAAAGTCAGTGATAATGTCATATTATAACTACAAAATGCATAGTCATCAGCGGGCTAGGTGTCATATGTGTCAGTGATACATGAGTACAGTGGATGTGTGAAATTATGTCATTGTATGTTGGAAAACATATGTACAGCTACAAAGTTCTGAATTATACATTATTAAATAAATTAACAGCATGGGAATAGAATCTATAATGATATAGAGAGCAGTTGCCCTGTCTTTTCAATTATCCAGAGGAGCTACTTGTCAGAACAACTAATTAATGGTAATAAAAGCCATCTATCTTACATATTTGAGGCACAACTAATCTCTAAATTCTTTAGGAATACTCAGGTATATGTAAAATAGTTGCACTTACTGTAAGGATCCATGGGCTGTTTCTATATCTCGCTGACCTTGTGATGAAGCTCCTCGGTATCACTGTGATGCAGATCATCATAGCAGTAGCGAACCTGCACTCCCGTCTAGTAGATCCCCATATGTCTCCGAACCTCCTTCACAATCTCGTTCCAGATGGTGATCATTGCAAAGTTCCTTACCTGATTCTCATCCAGTACTCTACTCCAGCACAGACAGACAGTCAGCATCCTGGTGGTCTCAACCTCGGCTTCAATTGGTCACATGGAGGTATTGCAGCCTCCTAGAAGTAGCAAGCTCAATACTCCAATGGAAAATGTATTTGAACTGAAAAAGTTGAAAAAAAGCTCATTGAGGTCCCACTCAGTTTGCAGATAGCAATGGTCTGATTTGTAAATGCATCAGAATCAGCATTTAAAAGGGGCACTTATGTCATGTTATCAGATCATCGGATGATAATGGGCACGTGTTACACATGGTACCATTTATTGATATTTATTGCGTACTTGTGTGAAGCACCTGCCTGTTATGCTAAGCTATTATTTAATGCGCCAAATTTTGAGAAGTTATGTGGAGGTGTGTAAATAGGATTCAAAAGCCTGGAATTTTAATGAAACTCATTAATTATGTATGGTGCAAATGGGACTTGAAGATGGGTACACATTAAGTGCTCTCCCTTTCAATGATACCTGATGCGTATGAAGCTGATAAGGTTAATTGCCATCTGTTATCATTTCTGTTTTGGGGAATGTTACCTCTATTAACATTAATCATTCTGAAATGTACCTAATTAAAATTATCTTTATTGGCATTGTGTGCTTTAAGACAATTGTTTGCAACTTAATTCAGTTTTGCCTCTATTAACTTTATGCATACAGGTGTTGCCATCTGCATTAAGGATGTGCATTAATTTCCTATATGCAGTTGTATAGACATATTTACAGAGCCAAAGTAAACTGTACATAAAGACTTATTTATGGATCATCTGTATGTCTTAAAGGTAACTGTATATATTCTGCAGTGTAGGTATGGAATCCTACAGATTCCAATATTATCAGTGTGGACTATGTCCTTTTGGTGTTACAGATATTTCTTCATTGATGGTTCTTAACTCAAGTCTTATAACTACTGGTTCAATATGCAAAGGATATATGTGTGTCTGGACATCTGAACCTAGCCTGAAGTACACAGAACACACACTCAAGGGTGTTCCGGTTTGTTGCATGTGCTGTATTGTAGGCCACCTCTGCAGAGTTGGATTGTTCATGGCATGGTGTCCTTAGCCATGGCTCAAGTGGATAACCACAGTCACCTGTTGTGGGGAAGAAACACACATTTACTCAGTATGGGTATAGTTATGAGGGATGTTCTTAACTTACATCCTAGCTTTGTTCCTTTACTCACCCACCTTGCTGAAATGCAGCCCTCAGTCTGCTTTCCCCCAAATGGCAGCATCATGGACACATCTAGGGTTTGTTGCTGTGATGTTTGTTATGCTGCCTTCTGCTGCACACAGAACCTATCACTTCAGGGATGGCCACCCCTTTCTGTTGCTGTATTGTTCTGCTTCAGGATATACAGGTGTCCTCATTGCTGTGTTTATACAATCTATTGCACCAAATAAACGGGTAAAGTTCACAATGCTGTCAAACTGATGCACTACAGTTTTTGCTCCATGGGGGACGGAAAGTGGATGCACTCATCCACATTGCTGCAAACTTCTGTCATGAATTTTGCCAGGATACAGCTGGCAGCTGATTGTGGCCCTCCCATAGCATCCCAGGGCATCTCTGGACTGTCCCAGATGCAAGTACACCCTGGCTGAGACACACTTTGTTTACAAGGGTGGTTGGGGTTTCCTCACAGGATATGCACAGATGTGTGGGGCACACATACTGCAGACAATCTGCACTAGTTGTCTGTCTAACTGATATCTGTTGATGATTTGCTGGTCTAACAACACAGTCAATAAAAATTGTAAATGAATGTGTTTTAGAACCAGCAGCAGACACAATCAACCTTATGGTGGAGATTTTTCTTACTTTTATATTTTTTTAGAATTCCTAACATAGCAGGGACCACAGGGATTTTAGTATATAAAAACTGATAAAAATCATAGGATCATAGGTTCATAGGTGTGTACTAGGCCAAAGGCCCTGGAGCCTTTACAAGCCTAGCCCATAGGACTTCCCTGGCATCACACCGCCATTAGTTCCTGGTGCCTCTATCAAGTAGAGCCACTGGAGTGATCCCAGGGTGAACTTTCTACTTCCCATCCACTCATCATGATTTCTCTTGAAAAGGGCAAGTGAGGTGCTCTGCTTGACATGTATGGGGAGTCTATTCCAGAGCTTGGGCAGTCTCTGGGTAAGGAACCTGTCCCTCCAGCATGTTCTGTTGACTGTGGTAATGAGTTTGAGGTCTCTAGAGCGTGTGGTGTGGCGGGATTGGGATTTCTTTAGGTGTAACATTTCTAACAGGGCTTTCAAACATGGCTTTGTAAGTCAAACTGAGATCGCCTCCTAATAGATGATATGAGACATAAAAAAGCTAGGGATTTTTGAGTCTGTCCATGCAGGGCATGTGTTTAAGGCCTATAATCCTCTTGGTGAAGTACTTTTGTGGCCTTTCCAGTTGTTACATGTGTTTTGTGAGGTACATGCCAAATGGGTCATTATACTAGATGACTGGTCTAATGAGGGAAGAGTAGAGAGAGATGATGACCTCTTTCTTCCTGGATGCAAAACTTTGGTAATGAGATGTGCCACTTTCTGATCACAGTGGCAATGTGGTGGTCAAAGGAGAGGTTGCTGTCAGCATGTGTCCCCAGATCTCTTATTTTGCCTTCAGTGTTCAGTGGGCTACCATCAATGTGGTAATTAGTGGGAACTGAGTTTTTCACAAAGGGAATGCTGATTAATTTTTTGCTATTAAGCTTAAAGCCATGGTTTTGACACCAGTTGTTGGTCTCAGTGAGGCCATTCTGTAGGATGTCTACATCACTTTGGGAGTTAATAATGGCTCCCAGCTTGCATTTGTTGGTGAACTTGGTCAGCCAGAGTCCCTCCATGTTGGCCTGGCCTTCTGAGAAGTAGATGCCAAACAGGAGAGGACCCAGGACCAATCCCTGTGGGCCTCCACTCATGACTGGTTAGCAGTCTGACTTGGAGTTTGCTATTTTCACACTGTGGGTTCTAACTGTGAGTCAGTTTGCAACCCACCTAGTGATATAGGGGTCGATGCCTAGCTTGGTGAGTATATCAATAATTCCTGAGTGGGGAATGGTATCAAAGGCCTTGGCCAGATCGAGGTAGGCTGTATGAACTGCCATGCTCTCATCCACAGCTCTGGTAACTGACTCAAAGAAGTCAAGCAGGTTGAGCAAGCATGATCTACACTTGACCAAAACAAATTGCATGGGATCCAGAGTTTGGAGATTCCCTATATCCTTGTTAATTAGGTCCATAATGATGCGCTCCATAGCCTTACATATAAGACTCATTAGGCTAATGGGGTTATAATTCTCAGGATCTGTAGTCACTCCTCCTTTATAGTGAGGTATGACTGTAGCAGTGACCATTCTGTAGGGACCATGCCTGAGGTGAGGCTGTGATTGAACAGGGAACACAGGTGTGGTGCCAGTTCACTTTGTAGTTCATGTAAAACACAGCCAGGGATATTGTTGAGTCACATGGAAGCTGTATTATTGGTCTTGGACAATGCAGCTTCAACCTGTGCTGCAGTAATGCTGGGTGCCTGGCATTCTTCTGGTATTGTGATTGGTCCATGAGGGGAAGGGGTAAAGTTGGCACTGAATCTGTCGACCAGTATGTTCGCAATATATGTTGGCTCAGTATAGGAGGTACCATTGTGCAGTAACTCAGAACAAATCTGGGTATTGCCATGGAGATTCTTGATATAACTGTAGAAGACTTTGTGGTTGTTTTTAGTGTCTGCCGCAATTCAGCCTTCATAGCTAGCTTTAGAGGTTTTGATGAGGGATGTCAACTTTTTGTTGAGGCTAATAGGGGAGGTTTTCCTGTCTTTGGACTTCACCTTTTTCTGCAACAGTTTCTTCCTTCTGTTGTAGAGTTTGTTAATGGCAGGGGACCACCAGATTGGCTTCCTTTTTTTGGAGGAGAGCATCTTGGTTCTGTTGGGTATGGCTAGTTCCATGCATTTATGTACGTGTTCGTACAGTGCATTTGTGTATGATTCAGTGGTCGTGTACCTATTTTCCATTTGCATGGGTGCTATGAAGTTAGCCACCTCTATTTTTTGGAGCCCAAAGTCAGCTTTGGAGAAGTTTTTCATGGTGGTTACCTTTGCTGGTAGTGTGGGTGAGATGTGGATTACCATGGTAATTAATTTGTGGTTGGATCTAACCAGGGAGTTATTAACTATTGGTGTTAAGCAATGGTTGCTTATGTTAGTAATTACCAGGACAAGGATGATGCTTCCTCTAGTGGGGGTAAGAATGAGCTGGTCCAGCACATTGTAACTAGTAAATTCCAGGAAGCATTGGGCAAGTGTATTGGTGCATGAGTAGTTTTCCCAGTTGATAGAGGGATAGTTGAAGTCATCCATTATGACAGTGTTGGTTTGGACCCTATTAGTTTCCAGGGTGCTTAAGAATGTGGAGTGAGAGTGTTGGGATTGTTATGACCTATAGCAGGCTATGACCTGAATCTCAATAACATTTTGAGGGAATGAATCCAACAAAAATAATTTATTTTTTTGTATCTTATGATCGAATTTGACAAAAGGGTATGGACAACCAAAAATGTGATGGTCTTTTCATTGGATTGGATAATTGGTTAAAGTCACCTAATAATCTTTTTGTTACTGATTCTTTACCATTGGGTAATTTGAAGGAACAACTGAAAAGGCTTGAAAATAAATTTACTGGTGCCATAACATTCAAATGGACAATTTGTATTTAAATGAATATGTTTGTGTAAAATGCATCCTGACATGTTTGAGATTTTGTAAATTCCCCAGGAAGTAGATTCTGTTTAACATTGTGAGTTATTGAAACATTTTGATCTGAGTGGTTGTGAGTTATTTAACTATTAATTAAAGACAATGAGAGAAAATTGGTGGTCCTTGAACAAGATATAAAAAGTCTTGATACCAATATACCAAAATATCCTTTGTTCAAGTCTCTTAGATGTGAATACAAAGAAGTATTTAAATGAGTGGATATATATTGTAATACTATCAGTTATTGAAAGGTTAAGAAATTATTAAGATATAAGATTGAGTATGATGAAAAAATAGGTATATCCTAGACTGCCCAATTTCCGAGTTCACATAAAGTACATACTGCAGATACTCCTTTAGCTGCTGATACTTTTGAGGTGGCTAGTTTTTTAGAACCCATTCCTATGCAGAATCTCAGGAGAATTACCAGTAGGTTCATAGGTTCATAGGTGGGTACTAGGCTATCTGCCCGAAGGCATTTATAAGCCTAGCCAGAATGTGTTGGCTTTCGCTGTCCCCTTAGATTAGTTCCATGTGCCTCTGTCCAGCAGAGCCACTGAAGTGATCCCTGTGGTAAACATTCTGTTTCCCATCCACTCATCAAGGTTTCTTTTGAAGAGTGTTAGCAAGGAGCTCTGCCTAATCTAGATTGGGATCTTGTTCCAAAGCATGGGAAGTCTCTGGGACAGGAATCTATCCCTCCAGCATGTCCAATTTTTTGTTTTGGTGAGGTTTTGATCCTTAGAGCATGTGGCTCGAGGGGATAAGATTTTATTTAGGTGGAGCATGTCCATCAATTCTGGGTTGGACATGGCCTTGTATGTCAGGCTGCGATCACCTCTGAGTAGGCAGTATGCAACCAAGTACAACTGGAGTTTCTTCAGTCAAGCTGCATAGGGCATCTGTTTGAGGCCATTGATCCTCTTGGTGAGGTACTTCTGTGGTCTTTCCAGCTGTTGCAGGTGTCTTGTAAGTTACATCTCAAATGGGGCATTGTACTCTAAGATGGGTCTGATAAGTGATGAGTAGAGGGGCACAATGACCTCTTTTGATCTGGATGCAAACTCTTTTGTGATTAGGTGGGCCACATAGAAGAATTTTTTTCTAACCACTTTGGCAATGTGATTATCAGAGGTGAGATTACTATCTACTTGGGTCACCAGATCCCTTATTACATTTTCCGTATTTAGGGGACTACCACCTATGTGGTAGTTTGTGGGTACTTTGTTTTTTCCAAGGGGATGGCTATGCTCTTATTGGCATTTAGCTTGAGGCCATGATTTTTGACACTAGGTATCTGTCTCAGTGAGACCCTTTTGGAGGATGTCTGTGTCAGCCAGAGAGTCAGTTATAGCCCCTAGTTTGCAATCGTCTGTGAACTTGGTCAGCCATAGTCCTCCTGTGCTTGCCTGTACCTCTGAGAAGTATATGCCCAACAGGAGGGGTCCTAGGACTGAGCCCTGGGGAACACCACTTGTAACCGGTTTAGAGACGGACCTAGCTCCTGCAACTCTCACCATGTGGGTTCTGTCCATGAGCCAGTTGGCAACCCATCTTGTGACGTAGGGGTTTATGTTCAAGCGGGTGAGCTTGTCTATAATACCAGAATGGGGAATGGTGTCGAAGGCCTTAGCAAGGTCTAGGTAGGCTGTGTGTACCACCTTTCCCTCATCTATAGCCTTGGTAACTGTCTCAAAAAAGTCCACCAGGTTTAGGAGGCATGATCTGCCCTTAACAAAGCCAAACTGGCTAGGGTCCAGTGTTTGGAGGTTCCCAATGTCTCTGTTAATGATTTCCATGATGATGCACTCCATAGCTTTGCAGACCAAGCTAGTCAGGCTTATAGGGCGATAGTTCTCAGGGTCTGTTGTGGCTCCACCTTTGTGGAGTGGAATAACCATTGCTGTGTGCCACTCTATGGGTATATAGCCTGTGGACAGGCTGAGTTTGAACAGTGTGTTTAGGTGAGGGGTTAGTTTGTCTTTGAGCTTGTATAGGATGCAGCCTGGGACACCATACAGTCCCACTGATGCAGAGTTTTTGGCTTTAAAGAGGGCTGTTTTAACCTGAGTGTCTGTGATTTCAGGGACACTACATTCTTCTGGTATGGTTATGGACCCTTTTAGGGATGAGAGGGGGGTGAAGTTTGCACTGAACCTGTCTGCCAGGATGTTGGCGATATCGGTCGGTTCAGTGTATTTTGTGCCATTCTGCACTAACTCAGAGCAGATCTGAGCATTGCCACTTAGATCCTTGACATAGCTAAAGAATGCCTTGTGGTTATCTTTGGAGTCCTTGGCAATTTTTCTTTCAAAGATTGCCTTGGATGATTTTATGAGGGATCATAGTTTCTTGCTGATACTGATCAGGGATGTCTTCCCTTTTTGGAATTTTACTCTTTTCTGTACTAGTTTCCTCCTTCTATTGTATAGCTTGTTTATGGCAGGTGGACACACAAAAACTCCAACCATTCACAATTCTCAAACAACAAAAGCAGAGGAAGTGGTCAGAGCAAAGGAAGGAAACTTTAAATCTTTTTGAGTTGCTAACCACAATGATTGATGAAGGTAATGACTTTAAATTTTCTAAATTTAGTATGGTGGAACTTACTGCAGTGTATTTTCCTATATTTCAAAAAGGTTTCATGTTTGTGCCTCAGTTTAAGCCTGATTTGTCAACTATTTTGATTCAACTCAAACTGTTTATAGGAAAATTAAACCTGAGGTTATTTTAGACAACCTGAAGGGGAAAATATTCACAACATGAATACAGTAAAAAAAAAAAACTTTTTTCCCCTCCACATAATGTTAAAACAGCTGACTTTGAAGCTCGTTATGGAAACTTAGACATTTTTATAGTCAGAAAAACTTGGTTGTTTCTAATCTGTCCTTGGATGAATTGAAAGTTTTGAATGAAGTGAATTGGAGTAAGAATGTACATGTGATAAAGGCAGATAAGGGAGGGCGATCATCCTTATGACATTAAGATTTTATTTTGTTTATTTAACATTTGTTTACTGGGAAAGTCCAACTTGGAACAAGGCCAATTTCCAGCCTGGGCCCTGGGGAGAAAGGCTCCACATGCATGTCTTTGTAACATGGGAGGAAACTATAGTACCTGGAGGAAACCCACAAAAATGCAGGGAGGACATGCAGACTCCTCATCGAAGGCACCTCAGCAGAGAATCAAAATGAAGAACCTCTTGCTGTGAGGTGACACCCCTGCTGCTGCAGCAAAGATGTTTGAATTATTGAGTGACATGTATTTCTACAGACAGGCTTCTATTAATGCAGGAAACAGGAAACATTTCATATTCAAACACTGATTTTTTGGAATTTATTCCCCCAAAATCTTATTGATAATGATTTATAGCAGGTTTTGTATACCAAAACCATGTGGCTCTGTCTGTGTTTATAATTCCAAAACTGATAAAAATAAGGAAATCCCCCTTAAGATTGATTGTGTCTGCTGTTGGTTCGAAAACACATTAATTGGCAACTTTTATTGATTATGTGTTAAAAAGTGCTTTGAGTAGTTACAAACACTTTATTAAAGATTCAGGGTCAATTTTGCATTGTTTAAATTCTGTTCCCTTTAATGCTAATGTTTGGTTTGCCATGGTAAATGTAGTCAACTTATTTAGAGTTATACACTATGATGTTTGATGTCAATTGATTCAACAAATTTTTGGTTAGTGATACTCTTTTGTCCAATTCAGTCACACATTTGTACACAGAATCTTTTGTATAACAACAACTTTGTTTTTTTGAAGGTGAATATTTTCACAAAACAGCCACCCTTATTTGAATGTGGTGTTAATGTGGGAGAAAATATATAATATATTCTGAAAATATATTTACACTTACCTCCATTTTTGGATGATGTCTGTATTTTTTAGAAAGGTGATTTAACAACATTTGTTGAATTTATGGCATACGTACGTAATGCTACTTAATATTTAAGTTTCACTTCTCATATTGAATTTGAATTGATTAACTTTTGGAAATTACTAATGGTAAAGATTTTTACAGACAGCGATTTACTTTTACACTCTACTGAAAACCTACATTTTCTAACTCTTACATATATTTTACTAGTCATCATCCCTTAATGGAAAAAACGAATATTATCAAAGGGAGAATGGTTTGTTTATCTAGAGTTACTGGTGATGATTTGACTTTAGTTAAATAACTTGATAACAATGTTCCTTAACAGAGGCTACTCTGAGACATTGGTTCAATCAGTGTATGATGACATTTTAGGTAACAGAAATACAAAATGTGGACTCATTTGGGAAGCTTGGATTTCATTCTCCTTAGTCACTTAAAAGCAAATCAAACTTAAATAAGATTGTTGGTTTGCATATTCCTTATTCTAGGGAAGTTCTTTATGTTAGCGACATTGTAAGAATAACTTGAATTTAACACTTAATAATGAATATAAAGAAAAATTGTATTAAGACCCACAAGTAATATTTAGTATAAGGAAGAGCATATAAAAAAACAGGGATGTATTCCACCTTTCATTAAGTAAGTGAAAATGTATAACAAAGTGTCATAGGTGTTCTTAATGTAGATTTATTAATGATGCACCACGTCACCATAGAAGGTTTAGATAGATCAACTGATTGCCCTCATTCATATAATTGCAATTCTATGGGATTACTATATGTGGCAACATGTATTTCCTGTCCTGATTTTATACATTAGTAAAATTGTGTGCAGGTTGAATGATAGAATATATGAACACCAATATGATATTAAAATGACAAAAAAAAACACAAATACACTATATCACCATTCAGGTCTACTTCATATGATCGACAGCTCATATGATCGACAACCAAAACACTGAAAGCTCAAAACACTGAAAGCTCATATGATTGACAGCTCATATAGTTGACACATAAATGTAAAGCATTATGTCCTTTCCCCATTGTAGAGTGACCTTGTAGTAGGAATAAATAGTTAGGGGGTGTGTAGGGGGCACAGCCCCCCACATTGGGTTGATGGGGGCATAATCCACCACATTATTTACATGAATATAGTCAATTCAGTTAAAAGTATCCATATGTATGTTTAATATTTATGACATATGTGGGGGGCTTCACCCCCCACACCTCCCCTAACTACTTATTCTTACTCCAGGCTCATGCTACAGTGGGGAAAGGGCATAATGCTTTGGAATTATGTGTCAACCATATGAGCTGTTGATCATATGAGCTTTCAGTATTTTGGTGTCAGTCAAATGGTTGTCGATCATATGAGCTTTCAGTCATATGAAGTAGACCCCACCATTCTACGACGTGTATTGATTTTAAAAATGTATATGTTTTATTGTTGACAGGGTTGTGTTCAACCAAAGAGGTAGGAATTTTGATATTGTCTTAGAGTGCAAGGAATCAGCTTGGTAGTTGTGTCTTAATGCTACGCACTGTCATGGTTTGAATGATAATGTTTCAATTAAAGTATGTTGAAGTTGTGAGCAGCTAGATTGTAAATGCTTTGCAAACAATGCTTTATATATTGTTTTTTATGTATGGTATATATTTTAATAATATACTTTTCCTTTACTACTGTTTTTTAAATGTTCATAGGTTCATAGGTTCATACTAGGTTATCTGCCCAAGGGCATTTATAAGCCTAGCCCAGAGTTTTGTGGCTTTCGCCACCCCTTTAGTCTGAAGGAAACTATGCCCATTATTTTGCTGTGCCTCTGTCAAGCAGTGACACTGAGGTAATTCCTGGGGTATATTTGCGATCTCCCATCCATTGGTCAAGATTTCTCTTGAACAAGGCTAGCGAGGTGCTCTGCCTCACATGTACCGGGATTTTGTTCCACAGCATAGGGAGTCTCTGGGTGATGAATCTGTCCCTCCAACACGTCCTATTAATAACCGTGTCCAGGTTTAAGTCTCCTGCCCTTGTAGTTTTGAGGGATCTAGATTTTTTGAGGTGAAGCATGTTCATCAATTCTGGGTTGGACATGGCCTTGTATGTCAGGCACAGGTCATCTCTGAGCAAACGGTAAGCGACTGAATAGAGCTGGAGTTCCTTCAGTCGGGCAGCATAAGACATATTTTTGAGGCCGTTTATCCTTTTGGTGAGGAACTTTTGGGGCCTTTCCAGCTGCTGCAGGTGTCGGGTCAGATACATTCTGAATGGGGCATTGTACTCAATCATTGGTCTGATGAGTGATGAGTACAGGGGGCCGATGACCTCTCTTGATCTAGATGTGAATCCCTTCATGATCAGGTGGGCAATGTAGAAGGTCTTCCTAACTACTTTGGCAACGTGAGTGTCAAACGAAAGGTTACTGTCAACCTGGGTCCCCAGATCCCTGATAACTTCTTCTGTGCTCCACCTATATGGTAGCTAGGGGTAACCTTGTTTTTTCCGAGGGGTATGACTATGCATTTCTTGGTGTTTAACTTTAGGCCATGGCTCTGGCACCAGTTATCCGTTTCTATGAGACCCTTCTGGAGGATATCTGTGTCAGATGTATTCTCGACTATGGCGCCCAGTTTGCAGTCATCTGCAAATTTTGTCAGCCATAACCCTCCTGTGTTTGCTTGTACTTCTGAAAAGTAGATGCCGAACAAGAGTGGGCCCAGGACTGAGCCCTGTGGGACACCACTTGTGACAGGCTTTGAGTCTGACATGGCGCTAGCAACTCTGACCCTGTGGGTTCTGTCACTTAGCCAGTTTGCAACCCATCTTGTGACGTATGGGTTTACATTTAAGCTGATGAGTTTTTCAATGATACCTGAGTGGGGTATTGTGTCGAAAGCCTTTGCCAGGTCGAGGTAGGCTGTGTGGACTGCCTTTCCCTCATCAATGGCCTTGGTGACAGTTTCGAAGAAGTCAACCAAGTTTAAAAGGCATGATCTGCCTTTGACAAAGCCAAACTGGGTTGGATCCAAAGTCTGTAAGTCCCCTATGTCTTTATTTATGAGTTCCATTATGATCCTCTCCATAGCTTTGCAGATCAGGCTTGTCAAGCTGATGGGACGGTAATTTCCAGGGTCGGTGGAGGCACCGCCTTTGTGAAGTGGGACCACAGTTGCCGTGCGCCACTCCTTGGGTACATATCCTGAGGTGAGGCTAAGATTAAACAGCTGTCCTAACTGCGGGTTTAATTCCTCATTGAGTTCATGGAGCACACAGCTGGGGACACCATCTGGTCCCATGGATGCTGTGTTTTTCGCCTTGGAGAGAGCAGTTCTCACCTGAGCGTTAGAGATGTTTGGGGGGCTACAATCCTCTGGTATAGATATCTCTCCTTTTGGGGGGGGAGTTTGCACTGAACCTGTCAGCCAGTATGTTGGCAATGTCTGTAGGTTCAGTGATTTTTACATCATTTTGAACTAATTCTGAGCATATCTGGGAGTTTCCTCCCAGGTTTCTAACATAGCTAAAGAAGGCCTTATGATTGTCTTTTGAGTCCTTAGCGATTTTTCTCTCAAAATTTGCCTTAGATGACTTTATGAGAGCTCTTAGTTTTTTACTTATAATGATCAAAGGTGTCTTACCTTTTAAGGATTTTGCTCTATCTTGTAGTAGCTTCCTCCTTTTGTTGTAGAGCTTGTTTATGGCTGGGGTCCACCAGACTGGACGCTTGCCTTTGGTACAAAGAGTCTTTGTTTTGTTTGGGATTGCCTGATCCATGCAGTCCTGTAGGTGCTGGTAGAAGGCATTTGTAAGTGATTCAGCGGCTTGAGTAATGTTTTCTGCCATCTCGGGGGCCTTAAAAGAGACCACACTAGTCTTTAGAAGTGTGAAGTTGGCTTTTGAGAAGTTCTTCACTGTGGTCTTTTTTATCTCAGGTGGGGGCGGGATGAGGACATCCAGTGAGATTAGTTAATGATCTGATCTCACCAGTGAGGGGTATACTTCCGGTGTTGAACATTGTGATCCCATATTGGTGATGATGAGACCAAGTATGTTTTCACCTCTTGTGGGGATGGTGACTAGTTGTTCCATGGCATTTGAGTTTATGAACTCTAGGAACCTTTGGGCTAGAGTGTTGGGGCTTGAGTAGTGATCCCAGTCTATATTAGGGTAGTTGAAGTCACCTAGGATGATGGTGTTTGGAGATACATTTATCCCCTCCAGTGTTTTCAGGAAAGCTATGTGAGGTTCCTGAGTTTGAGAGGGTGGCCTGTAACATGCTACAAATTGCAGAGCAGTTTTGCCTATGGTTAATTGCACCTGGATGGTCTCTGATGCATCGTGCGTTGCCACCAACCTTGAGGTGTGGGTGTCCTTGATGAATATGGACACCCCCCCTCCTTTCTTGGTGTTGTCCGGATTTTGGGGCCGGAATGCATGATATGAGATAAAACCTGATAGTGCTGGGGTGCTCTCAGGAGCCTTGAACCAGGTTTCAGTTTAAATGGTGATCAATGTAAAAGAAATCCAGGCCACATTGTCGAGGTAAAAAGCAATCTTTATATAAGCCAACAATTCCAAATATGAGCGCTTTCGTCTACAAACTAGACTTCATCAGCTAAGAATCATGTTACATCTGCTACCCTTTCCTTAAATAACATTTCCCCTAGATTAATCAATTAACATTTAAAAGGGAACTCATTTTGAAGTTGCACTTTTCAAAAATTTACTATCTCTGTGCATTTTCCAAAATGCAGCTCCTGCAGAACAATTTCTAGGGGAAAAAACCATAATAGCCTAGAATTAAAAAAATATTGTACGCGATGTGAAATAAAATGTAAACAAAATGTACATTTCTCATGCTACTACAATAACTGTGGATATAAAAAGGAGTCAACCACCTGCACCAAAAGATGTGTTATAAATACATAAATAATGACATAAATCATGTCAGAGATGTTTACAAAATATATCTTTAGATCCAAAATTTCTTTACCAAACATAATAAATCTTAGAAAATACTTATTACTAACAAGAAAATGTGGACTTTTTTTTAGATAATATAGGGAAATATAGGGCAATATGGGGCTAAAGCAAAACCTGCTAAATGTTTTCTGCTTTAGATATTAGAACAGGCTTGATGGTCACATATTCATTCAATCCTGGTGTAATAAAAGATTTTAGTCTCAACTGCCATTTCAATTCTTTACCCAGCAGAATATTTTTATGTCTCCCCCCTTCCAGTTGTTATCTGTGATGAAATCAATAATACCAAATTTGAAACCATTGTATGCTGGGCATACCAATGAATGTTTATATAAGGCACTCGTCTCTTTCCCTGTTCTTATATCGTATTGGTGCTCATACATTCTATCTTTTAGTGCCCTTTCAGTTTTTCCTATATAGAATGCATGGCAACCCTTGCATTTAGCCATGTATACTACCATCCTGGTTTTGCAGTTACCTTTACAAAATCTTACCACACTATTTAAATCATTGTTTAACCTAATCCATGTATCTTTCAAAATCATATTGCATAGATTACAGTTACCACAAGAAGTGGTGGCTTTTAAAATACCTTTCTTTTTCTCTCCTTGCTCAAATATTCTTTTGAAATTTTTTCCAGTTCTATATGTAAAAATAGGTATATTCCCAGCAGCTTCATATACTGCCTTGTTTATTTTCAATGTATTCCAATTTTTTCTAATTATGTTGGTAAATGATGCAGAAAACATGTTGTATTCTAAGACACAGGCCCCGTAGAAATTTTTACCTTCCTTCCCTCTTTTTATAGTTGCGTTGGTTATAGTTTTTCCCAAAAGTGCCACATATTTACTTCCCCAGCCTCTATATACTTCATCTAGAATTTCAATAACCATGTCGGTAGGGTACCCCCTTTCCAAGAATTTTTTACCTAAAAAAGGAACTCATTGAACAAGTCATTGAAGTCAGAAGTCATTCTAGCTATTCTGACAGCTTGACCTTTGATGATACTTTTCTTTTGCATCTGGGGGTGATGGCTAGTATAATGTAAATAACTATTACACCAGGTATCCTTACGGTATATTTTAGATCTAAAACCATTGGATGTTTTTATAATGGTGGTATCCAGATAATTTATACTATCTGTATTCCATGTATGTGTAAAAAACAAAAAAGAAGTGCTCTTATTTATATACTCCATGAATTGCTCTAAGATATCCTGAGTGTTATCCCACAATATAAAAATATTGTCAAGGAACCTCAGGTAAAGCCTTATATATTTTTGAAATTGACTGTTGAATACATACCTATTTTCCCATTCTAGTAAAACTAAATTGGCATATATGGGGGCACAAGCTGCCCCCATAGCCACGCCGCTCCTTTATTGGTAGTATTCCCCTTGGAAGCTGATATAATTATTATCTAAAATCACTTCCATAAGTTCCAAAATTAACAACATCATGTCATTCGGAAGAGTGTAATACTTATAAAGACTATTCCCAAAGTATTCATATTTTTCCAATCTTGGAATGCTAGTAAAAAGGTCTTTAATATCTATTGTCAAGAAGCTGCAGCTCTCAGTCCATGTGTCTTTAGTAGTTAATTTACTAAGAAATTCCCACAAATCTTTAATGAGATGAGGAATTTTATCCACTATTTCCTTTGTAAAATTATCCACTAACACTGCTACGGGATGAGTCTTAGAATTTTTTGCTGACACTATGGGTCTGAAGGGGGGTTCACTGATGGATATGTGAACTTTAGGTACACCAAAAAAGCAAGGTATAGTAGGATAATTCTGCCTTAAAAAATTGTACATTTTGTTGTTTATCCTATTGTCCATCAAATATTCCTCCAACAAGGAGTCTATTCTCCTGTAAGCTATGTTAATCTGATTTTTTGATACCGGTGAATATGTGGAAGTATCTAACAGTATATCCATAATTGCATTGTTGTATTCCTCTACACCAAACAAGACAACCCCCACCCCCTTTGTCAGGCTTCATAATACGACAATTACCCTGAGCTACCAATTCTTTTAATAAATACATTTCATCAGCAGCCAAATTGGAGTGTTGTGCCTTCCATCTATTTCTAGCATATTCTTCGTAGATCTCATCTGTTACAATTTTTTCAAACGTTAACAATATAGGGTGTAGGGGTGGATTGTATGTACTACTCACTAATTCTACAGGCATACTACTATGGTCATCTTTTTGTAGTTATTGGTATCTCTGTTAATATTTTCATTGCTGTTGCTATAACTGTTATTCTTATTATTAAACAAAATGTTTAAATTTAACTTTCTAAGATATAACTTTAAATCTATAAGCAAATCAGCTATATCACCATAATCTGATTTCACAAATTTAAAACCTTTTGAAAAAAGTGTGAAGTGTTCCTTCGTCAAAATAGTTGCAGTATAATTAAATATTTTAAATCCCTTATATTCCATGACGATACCTTCCGTACCATCTATTGATGTTATTTCCCCTTCCTCGTTACTTTCTTCCACCCATAGTTCATCCCATAAGTGTCGGGTATTTGACCTGGATCCGAAGGATACCTGGTTTTGTTTAAATGGTTAAGTGATTAATTATTCATGATGCTTTAGATGTGATTGGTTGTTGTATAATATTTATTTGAGTTTGTGGAGACCTATTTTATGTTCTGAAGAAGTCTATTGAAACAAAAGTGCTTAACTTAATCTATGAATAAATCAGCTTGAGTTAATACTTTGAATTGCTCATTATTTTTGGACCAGTACTTCCATCACTTTCATCTCACTTGTTCACCTAAAAGGAGAATTAAATCTTGTATTCATGTTAGTGTTATCCTTTGAGCAAATTATCTACCTCACATTCATTGAGTAATCTGTTCATGCCTCTTTTGTTACACCACCACAGTCAAGAGATATTGCTGGATTTGAACACCTGCCTCTGTGAGTTCATTTGCTATACAGAGCCATCCATGAACTGCACATGCCAGAGCAGGAGTATGTTTACAACTGTCAGGCAGCACACACTTGAAGGATGACTTCCTCATTGTTTTTCAATACATTTGTATGGGTTGTGTTACAATGTACATACTGTATATCTCCTAAATGGGAATAAAAGAGTCAGGCAAAGCCTCTATTTGTGTAAATGTTTTGGATAATTCAGGTCTTCAAGCCATTACTGTCACACACACTCATAGTAGTTACAGACTGCTGGATTTGAAACTGTCTTACGTCCACAAAATGTGGAACCATGTGTTAACCACACATCTCATAGGAGAAGGCTGTGTATAAGGGTCATACAGCACTCATTTGAAGGGGTGACTTCATCATTGCATTGATTGTCTTGCAATCCATTAGTTTGACCTAAAAATGAGGGCAAAAGGTGGGCAAAATCTCTTAATGTGTAAAATTTACCACTCAGTGGAAATGTAAACACCACATGTGTTAGAGAAGCCAATCTTTTATGTTGGTACAGCTGCACACACTGATATTAGTTACACACTGCTGGAGTCAAACATTTGCCTATCTAAGTCTAAATACTTTAGAACTGAGTATTAACTGCATGCACTACAGGAGAAATCTGATTACAAGTGTCAGCCAGTACACATTTGAAAAGATGGCTTCTTAATTGTGTTGCAATGCATACATTTCACATAAAAAGAAATGCAAGAATTGTGAAAAGTCTCTATGTATGTAAACAATAACAGTCAGTGGAAGTGTATATATCAGATGCACTGGGAAAACCAATCCTTCAAGTTACAACAGTGACATACACACAATCGTACTAGGTACAAACTGCTGGATTTGAACACTTAACCTATCTAACTTCAAATGCTACTGAACCATGTATTAATCATACATTCCACAGGAGAGGTCTGATTGCAAGTATCAGAAAGCACATACTTGTACTTTACATGACATATGTTTGTGAGAATGGGCAGTCTGGTATGACATACAGATGACAACTATGTGTTGAGCACAACTCACAATGCAATAGTATAAAAATGGAAAGAGACCACCACGAAGGATTCACTGTTTATTACAAAGAAAATAACATAAAAGATGAGCGCTTTCGCATGCACTACTGCATGCTTCTTCAGATCTAATACACAAAGGAGCAAGCTTCATTTATATACCTAGCTAAAGTAGCTACTCGTACCAAAAAATCAATTGGTCAGTTAAACAATTAAACAATTAATCAATCAGTTCACTCCTTACAATGAATACAACTGCATCTATAGTATTCATCCAATGTTAAAAAAGTAGTATATATACATATTTTTAGTACCAAACCCACTTAAAAACCACTTAAAAACTCCTTAAAAACTTAGGAGCTTACTATCTAACAATTAAATTGTGTCATGAAACATAAAAAGCTCAAAAAAAGCTCATAAAAACACTACAAATGACTCCACAGCCCCTAAAGTACTAAGAAATCTTAGTTAAAAACAACATCAGGCATAGTGGATGAGCAATATTAAACAGCAATGCTGGTGTATATAAGTTCAGGCAGAAAACTGGCCTGTAACTAAATGCATAAGAACTAAATACATACAAACATCTTTCTAATAAATAGCGTTATATGCATTATACATATTATATACAGTACTGGCATATAGAGAGATAGATGCAAAACACAAACTTAGAGAATACTTAAAATGCTTAAAATAAGTATGTTATGTCAACCTTGCAAAAAAGGAGGCTGAAACACAAGTGTGGAAATATTCCTGCATGTACATAAATATAAATATGTGTATAGAGGTGCATATGCAAGTATATAACTAACATCACTGAAAGTAGTGGTGTTGCTATCATGATGTGTAAAAAATCAGGATGGTTAAATACAACACCCAAGTGTCTATATGAACTCTAGATGAAATCACAATGCACTGTAGTAATAATTCATACATCACATAATTCACATTAAGTGTTATGCTGGAAATTATATATATATATATATATATATATATATATATATATATATATATACATATATATATATATATATATATATATATATATATATATATGTGTCACTTTAAGATATATACACCAGTGATGTGATGTGTTGGGTGATAGTAATAGTTGCCAAGCAAAGTATCACCCATGCATTCCTATCACCAGATCACTGCATGCAAATCTTGTCTTTATAAGAAGTCTCTGTGATGTATATATAGAGTATAAGGTAATTACACACCATACATGCAAAACATATAACAATGCACTCATTAATAATACTGTGTATTTCTGGTTTATCTTATCCCATAACTTCACATGGACACACTTGATAGGGTGATATGAGACACCGGCGCATTAATTTACATTCAGATTTACACATTGTGCATTACAGTGGACTCTTCACATGTGGAATACAGTAAGCAATAAATAATATACAAGTTACGGAGGCCACTGCCATTATGTTCAGTCTTACACAACCTCTTACTGAAGTGCACTGCTGACAAGCTCATTTTTGTAAACAACATCAATGTATTAGCACTTGTGTATTTTTGTAAAGTATTTTAACTTGCACCAAGAACTAGCAGTCCCCTTTGCTGCTCGATGCAAATCATGGTGCAAATGACAACTTCAGACATAGACATTCATTTTTGTAAGCTATTTCTGGGCATGTATATGGTGTCTACATTTAAGTTTTGACAAGATTATTGTGTGTTTTTCTTAATGTTTAATGATGTTTACTGGACATATAGGGTAGGATAATTGTAGAATGGTTAAGGGATGAGCAGGATTGTGTTGAGATACTAACATTATGTTATGTCCTACTTCACAAGGTAAAATGTTATAATAAAGAAAAGTTTTACTAATGTTGTCCACAATGCTGGTTTCAAGCACCTGGCAATCTTATTCAACGTTCTCTAGACTCATGCATTACCTGAACACACCACAGAATAAGTCACATTTCACCTAGCAGAAATCAAGCCGTTGAAGGGAACTAGAACATGGCATGCAGGAAGGGAATATGTCTGGATCAGATTTTATGATAGTGATGATGTTTGAAATATTCCATATAGTGTACAATAAATAGTATTCAAAATAAGGAACAGGCAGGGGTAGTTTACAGATAGACTAATTAAGGAATTCACTGGATAGTGGTGGGGAGTCAAATATGTATCCAGTACTTCTGCAGGTATTTTAACTTACACCTTCTTTAATAATGTGCAATTTATCCTGAACATAAAGTGCTTTAACTTATTGTCCACCATTTGAGCTAGTGGGTCTGTCATGAAACCCATTGAGGCTGCAATAGGGCATGGGGAAGTCCATAATGATGCAATATCTCATGGGATTTCCAAAAATAGTATTATGGGCATCTTATCACTTAGAAAAATACATTGAGAAGTGGGAAAATCATTATCCAGACAAAGACCTTGCAACCAAACATCTACTATAGCATAAGCTATAATTATTTTATTCCTCAAATAGGCCAGTAAAAATTACCCCCATTCAAATAATTTAACAAGTTTCTTGAACAGTCAAATTTCTCATGAGTATCGCTGCCCCTCCCGTATCTAGTTTTATCACTCTTATAGATCTATCATTTTCAATTCCATTAGTAGCTTTGTCCTCTCAACAAAAAAATATAAAAATATACCCTTGGTTCCATGCATTGTCAATTTCCTTAAGTAGCTTTCACAAAACTTTTCAAATAAAGCTATAGTGTATTAAAGGGTATCAAAGGGAGATGAAATTAACTCTTTCTTTGTAACTGTCCCACTTTGCTGGATCAAATATCACCTCTGAAATAAACACCTAAGTTTAGTTATATTGTAAACAATTTCAATTCTAAAAAAAGATCAACAAGTTGAACTTAGAGTCAGGAACAGAAGTGAGGCCTTTTTGAAATAAATCACCAAAAACTGAAGATATCTCTAAACAATTGTAATTAAAAAACAACTTTAAAACCATTACTGTTAACCATAGCACAAGCCTGAACATCCTTGCTTATCAAGTTCAGTGTCTACCCCTCCCTCAATGTCCCTTGAATTTGTATGCTTAATTTAGATAAAGTTGTTGGATAGCACCAGGCTCTGAATTCAGTCCTCTCTGTAATCTCTCCACCTACCATAGTAATCTACAGGGAGTTTAGAAGACTCATAAAATATCCTATTATCCTTCTACAATGAGAACATCTCCATTAATAGTGTGTTGAATTTAAGGTAACTTAAAAATTAAAGTGAACTAAATTCTCGTTCATGCCCTGTAGTTTAAGTTTTAGGACTGAAGTTTTTGCAGTGCCCATACAATGGCTAGACATTATTTTTCTACTGTTACAAAACATTCCTCCCTAGGTTGGAGTCTATGGCTGAGCTATATCACTGGGTGCTCTTCTCCCTCTGAGGAAACCTGGCTGAGTACAGCCCCCACCCCATAGTTTAAAGCATTTACCTGCACAAAAAATTATTTGCTGCAAACTGGATTGGCTAACACAGGGGATCCTCCCAGAGCCCCTTTAAGCTTTTAAAATGCTTGCTTACAGGCTGGGGTCCGCACTACCAAGTCTGACCTGTTTTTCCTCATCAGGTCTTTGAGAGGAGCAGCTATTGTACTACAATTGGGAACACACTTTGTATAGTGCCCCGTTTTCCCCAAGAATGCCCTCACCTGCTTTTCGCTAACAGGGACAGGCCATGTCTGAGTGGCTTCCACTTTGGCAGATTCTGACCTGATCTTACTACTCCCTGCTCTATGTCCTAGGTAGGAGACCTTTGCCATACCCACCTGACACCTACTCATCTTAATGGTCAGCCCTGCACTTAGCAGTATACTCAGGACCTCCCTGACATGCTGAAGGTGCTCATGCCATGAATGGATCTAAATGGCAATATCACTGAGCTAAGCAAGGGCATAATCTCCTGCTTCTGCTAGGATATGATTTTCATCCCAAAGGGTATCTTTGTGAACTTGTATAATCTGAAGGGAGTCACAAAGGCTGACCTCTCTCTAGAGGTGGGAGTCAAGAGCACCTGCCAGTAGCCCTTGGTCAGATCAATAATGGCCAGACACTTAGCCCCACCCAGCTACTCTAAGGCTTCATCTGTCCTAGATATAGGGTAAGCATCTGACTGTATGACTATTTAGTTTTCTGTAGTGCACACAGAACCTGGTGCCGCCACCTTTCTTTTGTACCAGCACCACGGTGGAGGCCCAGGGACTGCTGGACTCCTGGATTACCCCCAGTTCCAAAATTTCCTGTTCTTCCTCATTCAGAATCTGTCTGACTCAATCGGGTACCCTGTAAGGGGACTGCTTGTTAGGCCTTTGCAGTCCTGCATCCACATGGTGTGGCACCAGGTAGGTACACACAGGTTTCCCAGTGAACATGCCCCCAAACTCCTGCAACACTGATCAGATTTCTCAAACATGTGTAGGGGATAGCCACTGAGACATTGCTAACATTTCCACTGATGTGTCAGTCTGAGCTTCATTGAGAAAATCAGTTACCAGATCCCCCTCAGACTCCTCCTACCATCCACTGCAAAAACTCAGCACCAGAACCTCCCTATCTTGGTAGGCTGTCATCATGTTAACATGGTACAATCTGTGCCCCTGCCTCCTGCCTAGCAGTTCTATCATGTAGTTAACATCACTGACCTTCCTTAACACTTTGGAGGGTCCCTCCCAAGCTGCCTGCAGCTTATTGTGTCTGGCAGGAATGAGAACCATAACCTGCTGTCCCACAGAAAACTCTTGAGCTAGAACATTCCTGTCATACCAGACCTTTTTCTGCTGTTGGACTCCTGCCAGGTTCTCTTGGGCCAAGCTCAGGAGATCTCTAAGCTTTGTCCTGAGGTCTAGGACATATGCCACAACAGAGTCCTTGTGGGATTCACACTTGCCCTCCCACTCATCATGAATCAAGGCCCCCGCAACCTATGCCCATACAGGAACTCAAAGGGTGAAAAACCTGTGGATTCCTGGGGTATCTATCTGTATTCAAACAGCAGATGGGGCAAATATTTGTCTCACTGACACAAACTGGTCTGCATATGACTGTAGCATGGTCTTGAGAGTAGAGTTTAGCCTCTCCACAAGACCATTAGTCTGTGGATGGTAGACGGTAGTCTTTAGATGATTCACCCCCACAGAGGTTCCACAGACAAGCCAGGAGGTCTGACATGAAAGTGACAAATCTGACAGTCAGTATTTCTCTCAGGAAACCTACTCTGCTGAAAATCTCTAACAAAGCATGTGCCACCTTCTCTGCCTTGATGGAGGATAGAGCCACTACCTCATGGTATCTAGTAGCATAATCCACTATTACCAGGATATAATTCTTCCCTGTGGAACATGGGGTATGCAGAGGTCCCACAATATCCATAGCTGCCCTCTGAAATGGCTCTTCAGTGACAGGCAACAGCATCAAAGGAACCTTGACCTTGTTTCCTGCCTTGCCTACTTTTTGGCACTGCTCACAGGTCCTGCAGTACCCTGTTACATCCCTTGCAATCCCAGGCCAGTAAAAGCTCTGCATAATATGTCTCTTTGTTTGTTTTATGCCAATATGATCTGCAAAAGGAATGTCATTGGATAGGGCTAGAAGTGCCATACAGTCAGCTATAGGCACTACCAACTGCTGTATTACCAGAACCTCTAGGCCTCCCTCTGGGGTCCACTTTCTATACATTAATCCTTTTTTCCAGTATACAGACTCCCCTTTTCCTTGAAAATCAGGCACCTCCTTGGTTACCTACCTCAAGCCTCTTAGTGTAGTGTCCGATAGCTGAGCCAGTATCAACTCTATCTTTGTAACTCTTCCCAGCTCGCCTTCCACAGGAAGTCTGGTAGCCTCTGCCAGTGCTCCCTCCCTGTCAGCCTGAGTACTACCACTTACCTCTGCCCTTGCAGTCACCCTGTCCAAGGGAACACCAGTACCTATCAGCAGTAAGCTCACTGCTATGGTGTAGCCCCCTCCCTGAAATAACCATTTTACCAGATCTGGCTTCAGGTGTGAGTTATGTCTGGGTCTCTCCAGGCTACCAGACCCATATGGCTGTCTCAATGCCTGACAGCATGTAAATGGATGCACAGAAGGTACTGCATTATCAAAATCATTCCCCATCAAGACATTTGCAGGGATATCCTCAAACACACCTACTTGCTTGATTCCTTTTCCACCGTCACAGTCAAGGTGAACCCTTGCCAAAGACATTTGCAATGGGGTCCCTCCTAAAGCTCTGACTGGAGTGGACTGCCCATGCTAGTACTATTCCTCTTTAACCACTGCAGGCTTCACAATGGTCATGTCAAAGGATGTCTCTCTTAGTTGTGGCCTGTTTTCCATACACTAAGATAGGATATAGCATCTGGTGACAGTTTGGCATGCCTGTTGTCTCCACAGAACTTACCACTGGCATATTGTTATTCCCACTTGCCAGCTCCCCCAACTTTTTTTCCCCACCTTGCCTCCATGGACATCTTTATGATACTTGGCCTCACTGGTTACATTTAGCACATTTAGCCCTTGATCCTTGCCATGTACCTCAACTAATGGCTTCCCCTGTTACTGGTGGACTCTTGGGGTGGTTTAGGCTGCCCACCATGGGTTCCCTTATATCCATGTGTAGTACTGGGTATCCCCTTCCTCTGTAGTGATGCTCTGCTTGCTAAGTAGAGATCCCCTTTTTTCCCCATCTCATCTGTAGTTACATTCTCGGTCTGCCAACCAGATTCTCTTGTACTCAGGCAAAGTACTAAGGGCTTATTCCCTCACCAAAAGGTCTGCCAGCTCTTCAGTAATGGTGACCTGACACCCACTCATGCACTTATGAAAATAAGTGTTTAACTCAGCAATATAATCACACACACTTTCATCTACCTTGCATCTATGCTCACAAAACTTTTTTTCCTGTAAGCTTCAGGTGTTAAATTAAAACATTCAAGTAAACATTTATTTACTTTATTATAATGTAAACAATCAATATCAGACAATTTAGAAACAGCAGTTACAGCTTTACCATTGAGTAAGGGTCCCGGAATCGTACCCCGAGTCCTTGGTCAACATTATACTGTTAATCCAACAAAATGGTGAACAACCAGCAGAAAAAGCAGCGGCAAGTTCAGCACAGATAAAAGTTCCTTCAGAATGTTTATTAAAAAACACACTTAAAAACAGTCTCATTAAATAAAGGTAGATACTAGTACTTTCATCCTGGTACCTTCCAGAACATCCTCAGATAAATCTAAACAAACTACACCCAACTTAGCCCTTAAACAACCTCTGTTGATGCCAAAATGTTTATTCTTATCTAGATTTAAAGAGACAGTGTTCAAGAACATTACCCCTGGGATTCATGAAGCATAAAATTCTGTGCAGGAATAGTGCAGCCATTCCTGCACAGAATATAGTTGCCGATCCACAAGTGTGCCGTTTTGACATGCATGAGTGTCTCTACACTGTTCCTGCATGGAAATCCATGCAGTATAGTTATCAGCTCATTTGCTGGTGAAAACCATGCAAATGAGCTGATATAGTGATCCAGGAAGTAGGCAGGTCACTGTGCAGGAACAGTGTTAGTTGCAGAAATGTATTCAGTTGCTAAACAGATCTGGGTGGCACAGCAGGGCTTAAACAGGAAGGATATAGGAAAAGAAAAAGGAAATAGCAGAACAAGGGAAATGCAGTACAAACAGCGATATGGGATACTGCAACACACAATGGGCCATTGGAAGCAATCAATAATACAGCTGTCAGGTGGCTGCATAGTTGAAAATGGGAGGAGATGTAAAAAATAAAAATGAAGTAGAAATCACTGATGTGGGACTCTTGCAACTCACAATGGGCCAAGGGAAGCAAACAATAATACAGCTGGCATGTGGCTGCATAGCTGAAAATGGGAGGAGATGTAAGTAAAAAATAACTAAAAAAAGGGCAACAGCAGATTAAAGGCAATCATGCACAAATTACCAGTAATGCCTCTAACACTCACAGTGGCCAAATCAAAGCCATGAGTAATATAGGTGGCAGCTGGAATGTATCATAAGTCATCCAATTATACAGGCAGCATCTGCAGCACAACAGTATAAAGTATGGAAACACCATACAGTCTGTTTATTTCCCACAAACTCTGCACCATTGGTGTATACATGTGAGGGAATTTTAACTGGAAAAATGTTAGGGGTTGCCATTGCTTTGATCCATCAGTATGTGCTAGACGTTGATGGCGTAGAGAAGGATAATACTGACAACTGCCACAGACCAAGGAGGAGGAGAAGAGTGTTCAGAGCCAGGGTAACCTACCAGGGGCTACATGATCTGGAGATAGTAGAGTGCTACAGGGTGGACAGAGACATACTTCAGCAACTCACTGAGCTGTGCCGGGCTCAACTCAGAGTTAGAATCAACAGAAGGGAACCCATCCCAGTGGATACCAAGGTATGTGTAGCTTTAAGAATTATAGCTACAGGTACTTTCCAAATACCTACTGGGGGCATCATGGGGGTCTCACAGGCATCTGCATCCAAGGTAGTCCATCAGTTCCTGGATGCCATGCTACTACTTGCCAGTGAGCACATTTACTTCCCCAACACCCGTGAGGAGAGGACCAACAATATGCGTCTCTTCCACCATGTAGCAGAATACCCGGAGGTACTGGGTGCCATAGACTGCATACACATACACATCAAAGCACCACCTGGTGAATAGAGTAGGGTCTACAATAACCGCAAGGGCTTCCCCTCCATCAGCTGCCAGGTTGTGTGCAATGCCCAGGTCATTATCATGAATGTGTGTGCTGGCAGCCCTGGAAGATATCATGACTCCCACATCTGACATGTGTCACAGCTGTACCAGGCATTTGCCAGTGGGGGCATCCCATATGGCCATCTTGTGGGGGATGCTGGCTATGCACTGGAGCCATGGATGATGACACCTATCAGAAATGCACACACACTCACACAAGAATGCCATAATAAGGCACATGCACAAACCAGGATCAGTATAGAGCATGTGTTTGGGATGCTCAAGTCACTGTTCCACTGCCTTGACATATCTGGTGGAACCTTGCAGTACTGTCCAGTCACATGGGCACACATGTTCGTAGTATATGCCATGCTACATAATATGATCCTGCAGAAACAGCTACAGCAGGAACAGCACAGGGAAGGGCCCACCACCATTGCCAAGGTCTCCATAGGCATTGAGGGACTCACAGGAGGAGGCCACTGAGCCTGCTGCCATATGTAGATGGAGGCATGCCCAGTGTGCTCAGGCCTTGACAAAGAGGCAATGCATAGCACACACACTGACACTGTAGGGACCTCAGGGATTGACACCTCTCACTGACTCGCACACACAGTAAAATGGATGACACACACATCACATTACCTGTAAATTACTATGTATAGGCAGTGTACTGTGTGCATCCAACATACGTAGCCCTCAAGCACTGTCCTCATTGCTGCCGCAAGCACAAGGTAAGTCTGTCTTCTTAATAATAAATTAATGAAATAGTATGTTCTGCTAGTTTATCTATGGTAATGCTGCATGCATGCAAGGGAATGGGGTGGCCTACTGGGATAGCAGCACACAACTGAGAGCTATGTGGGCCACCAGGAAATGTCTAAGTGTGGGGGTCATAGGTCACAGGCATGGATGTCAGTGTGGGGGTCCCAGAACCACCCCTCACACATACACACACACACACACACACACACACAGCAAGTCAGTTGTATTAAACCACAGAGAAATGTTTGGTAAAGGCACACAAATGGCGACAATGTTATATTAACCCCCTACAGACTCACACAGTGATAGTACAGCAGGACCCCTCAGTTGCAGTAAGGCTATGAAGGGTAAGGAGTCTGAAACCCAAATGTATGCCAGTACAATCTGACCTGGGCCCTTTATTGATATGCCTCCAGTCCCCAAGACAGTGCACAATAGTATGGTAAATGGAACCAAAATGTAAAGCCAATACCAGCACAGACTATGCAAATGTGTACAGTGGACACAAATGCAGTAACATATATGTTTGCATAGAAATAGCAGCGTAGCACACATTGGCAGGGCTGTACCAGTACACATGAAAACATGTTGCCTGTCCACAATATGCAATATAGTGCATATAGCGCAATGTCTTTCATGTGAACATTTTTATATTGGTAAGACCATTCGTGCTTTGAATAAACGTATTTATGAGCATAATTTGGCTATTCAGAAAAAAGATACTTCAAATGTCTTGGCCAAGCATTCTTTATATTGCCCTTTGTTTAAGAAGTTCACCTTTTCTATTTTGGAAAGGGTTGCCAATTCTACATTTA
Source organism: Protopterus annectens (assembly GCF_019279795.1). NCBI lineage: Eukaryota > Metazoa > Chordata > Ceratodontiformes > Protopteridae > Protopterus > Protopterus annectens. The sequence continues at coordinate 1,941,738,506 of NC_056729.1, read as the reverse complement.
GTGGAGACTTTAAAACTATTTTAGAGTGTAGAGAAGCAATGTGGCAGATTTTGTTAAATGCTGACCAAACACCCGGTTTAAACGACATGATTAGTATAAAATGTTTTTTACAGTTACAAAGATATTAATTATACACGTATATACATATACATATTACATTATTTATGTGTAAATATTTCATTTTTTATGTCATTTTTTATGTGTTTTTTATAAAATTTATATTATACAATCTTTAATTAATTGAAGTCATGATTTCATTGGTTATTTGTCTCATGTGATTTATGTGAGTATGGTATTTAAGTAGGTGCATTGTCTTGTGGATGCAATTCTGATCAAGTTCAGTAAAATAAATTGAACGAAAACGTTAAAGAAGCAGATTGGGCTGTTCGTTTCCTCATTACCAACAGTGTTCTTTTGCATTTGGATTTTTGTCAGTTACTTGGTTTGTTGTGCGTTTTTTTGGCTGTTTGGTTATGTCGGGAGACGACACGCAGGACCCTTTGCTCAATCTGAGCACCCATTCGGTTCCTGATTTGGGGATTAATTTTAACAAACAATTGTCGGAAATGATAGTTGTGGCCATTTGTGAAGCCTTTGCTACCCAAATTGGGAACAGTACGTCAGCTGTCCAACAAGGAAGTATATGAGGTAAACGGGATGACGTTAGTTCGAATAGTAACAGTGGAACAAGTCGTTTAGGAGACATGGCGTCTCGTGGTGGTTTGGTCAGCGTTCAAAACATTACTAAAGATAGCAATTCTACTATTCGCACTTGTGGCATATTGAACACACTTCTACCAGATGACAACAACAATCCATTTTTTTTCTGGGGATTCAACTGTTCAAGAAAGACACGTGAGTAATTCAGCTGAATTACCTGGTACTGACAGTCACGAAAAATGTAAAGAGGATATTTTCAAGCTTGAAAAAATTACCTTAAAACCGGTGTCGCTTCAACTGGAAGTGTTTTATTTGCAAGAAAACATTAGGTTGAAATGTGTTCCATTTGGTTTAAGATTATGTAAGTTTCCGAATTGCGTCTCACAGGGCGACGAGCTATTTGTCAAATTGGTTGAATTGTTCAACAACACAGGTTTACTTTTCATGCAGATGTTAGTAGATCATTATTCAACGGAGATTATTGCACTTCGGAAACAATTGGAAGTACTGGATGCAAGTATAAGATCTTCAGATGCTTTCGACAATTTTGCTTCTTTATATTTAGGTTTAGGAGCAAAAGTTAACAGACATAGGGTTTCGGTAGTGACTAAAAAACAAGGCAAATTGCGGAGAGAAATAGCGGCTTATGCTTCGCAAAAAGCCTACTTAGTCAACACTGGACATCAAAATCACATATGGTATCTGACTTCAGTTGATTCAGTTCAAGCTAAAAACATTAATGATGCCACAAGTGAAAATAGTACTGTTTCCAACAAGAACGCTACTGCTTCAAATAAAACAAAATTTGATGCTAATAACACTAACAGTACAGCTGTGTCTAATAACAACATTCCTTCGGTATTAGATACAGTTGACACAAATACTACTGGCCCTTTTTTGGTAGACAGTTCAGGGAACAAAAAGACTCCAAAATGGTCAAACAAGGTGCAAACCAGGAACAAGGGGAGGAACAAAGGAAAGAGAAAATATTAGATTTTTCTATTAACATCATGAACTTGACTGATACTGTTTTGTCTGTGGACATGATTTCTGTTTTACAAAAAGGGTTTTCTTTTATTCCTTCCAATTCGGTTAATTTGTCACAACTTATAGTAGATTTCAAATTGTACTGTAGGAAGTTAAATTTGAAATATATTTTGGATGGTATTAATGTTTCTGACACATTACAGCAATGTACTAGAAAAAGAAGTGCATACAATCCTTTGCTTAATTCTACGTTATCTGTTTTTGATAAAATGTGTGAGCAAGATTTTAGAAAAATAAGATGTTCATCACATTTTGGGTCCAACCTTAATGAAGGTGAAGTACAAGCACTTCACCTCTTGGCTAACAACAAAAATTGGCGCATTATGAAGGCTGATAAAGGTGGGACCATACTTGTGATGAATTCTATCGATTACATCAAAGCTATTCAGACATTATTGACCGATGAGACTTGTTATAGGCACGTTAGTGTCAATGATATACTTGGAAGTTTTTCTAGACTTGATGCTTGCCTATTTGATTTGTTTAATGAAGGCTGTTTTGATTTTTCGGTTTACACTTTTTTACACATAGAATATCCTAAGATTGCTACTTTATTTGGTATTCCCAAAGTGAATAAACTCGGTGATCAACTTCCTTTTAGACCTATTGTTTCAGCTGGTTATTCTAAAACTGAAAATATTTCAGTATGGTTGGATGACATTTTAAATCCAGTTGTTCAACAATCTGAATTTTATCTTCGTGACTCGTGGCACCTTTTGGAACTTTTAAATAAAATTTTAAATAAGATTGAATTTGATGACAGCGAGGTTGTTTTAGCTCCTTAGATGTGGTCTCTCTTTACACCAGTATAGATCAAAGGTTGGGTATTGAATATATGAGAGAACATCTGAGCAAACAGGTCAATTTTGACAACACTATGATTTACACATGCTGCACTTTGATGGAACTAGTATTAAACAACATTTTTTTTCAAATTTGAAGGAAATTTATTCCAACAGACATCAGGGGTTGCCACTGGTGCACGTGTTGCACCGAGTTTTGCAAATCTTGTCATGATTACATGGGAGAATACGTTTTTGGTGACACATCACTTGGCTAAACATATTAAATTTTATAGAAGGTACATTGATGATTTAATTTTTTTATGGAGTGGTGATTTTGATTTATTTACATCTTTTTTAAATGATATGAACTCCACCACTGCCTTTTTAAAGTTTACTTTGGGAGATTTTGGTACAAGTATTAATTTTTTGGATTTACATTTAACTATCAATCAAAATGATTTTAGTTTTCACAGTAGTATATACAGAAAGTCCACTTTTGTCAACCAGTATTTATATTTCGACAGTCTACACCCTTTACACATGAAACAGGGTGTAGTGAAAGGTCAGTTTATACGGTTAAGTCAGTTGACTAGTGGTGATGATATTTTTTTAGATGAAAGTGTCAAATTAAAACAGTTTTTCCTTGACAGGGGATACACTAATGATTGGTTAGACAGGATTATGAAAGAGGTTTTTGTTTTAAGGCAAACAAAGCATGTCCTATTTTGAAACATGCAAGGGCAACTGTTGTCAGCAGTGTTGATTCTCTAGTCAAGAGAGTCAACAAACACAGTTTATCCTTTATTTTGCCTATCGCTAATGAAATGACAGTCATCAAAAATATTATTATTGACAATTGGAAGATCATTTTAGGCAACAGTGATTTAGCCCACACAGTAGGGAACAGTCCGTCCTTTACGTACAAAAAGGTAACTAACATAAAGATGATTTTACAGATGGGCAACAGGAATTGTGTGTCCACTTGTAATTTAGTTTTGGGCACCTTCCCTTGTTTAGCTTGTAAACAGTGCAGGTTTATCAGTGGCACTTCTGACATCAAGTTGAAACATGATAATAGGACCATTAAGATAAAGGGGCATTATAATTGTAAGACCACCAATATAGTGTATATAGCGCAATGTGTTTCATGTGAACATTTTTATATTGGTAAGACCATTCGTGCTTTGAATAAGCATATTTATGAGCATAATTTGGCTATTCAGAAAAAAGTCACTTCAAATGCCTTGGTCAAGCATTCTTTATATTGCCCTTTGTTTAAGAAGTTCACCTTTTCTATTTTGGAAAGGATTGACAATTCTATATTTAGTGGAGACTTTAAAACTATTTTAGAGTGTAGAGAAACAATGTGGCAGATTTTGTTAAATGCTGACCAAACACCTGGTTTAAACGACATGATTAGTATAAAATGTTTTTTACAGTTACAAAGATATTAATTATGCATGTATATACATATACATATTACATTATTTATGTGTAAATATTTCATTTTTTATGTCATTTTTTGTGTTTTTTACAAGATTTATATTATACAATCTTTAATTAATTGAAGTCATGATTTCATTGGTTATTTGTCTCATGTGATTTATGTGAGTATGGTATTTAAGTAGGTGCATTGTCTTGTGGGTGCAATTCTGATGAAGTTCAGTAAAATAAATTGAACGAAAACGTTAAAGAAGCAGATTGGGCTGTTCGTTTCCTCATTACCAACAGTGTTCTTTTACACATGAAAACATGTTGCCTGTCCACAATATGCAGGGGTCAATGAGCTATGTGTATGTGTGGTTAATACTCTCTGGATCTGGCCAGCATGTTCTCCTGCCAGTCGTCTTGTACTGCCCTAGGTACAGTGCTGCCTTTGACAGAATCATGTGCAGATAATTGCAGTGCCAACTGTTATGCATGTCAGTGACTCCCACTGCTCTGTCACTGACATAGCTGGAAGTCACAGTGCTATGTGGAATATGCTACATATATTATTGACATCTTAAAGATGTGTAGCAGAGGTGCCAAGGCTTTTATGAATATAAGTGCTGCGTGGTACTATCGCCAGTGGTCATTTTCAATAATGCATTTTCTTATGTTTGCTTTTACAAATAATGGACATGCCTGCACATTTGAATGCACTCTGTACCCACGCCTATAAATGCCAACCTCTGACAGCAAGATGTCTGGACAAGGGCAGAAAGAAAAGTGGAACAAAGGCACAATGACAGGCATGTGTTGTAAATATTGCCCTTAAATACTGAGAAAGTTGGTGGGGTGAGGGGTTTGCAGTAGTCGGAATTGTTTGAAGGTTATGTATTTTGAAACAGTAATGTCTGTAGTATTTTGTAACATCACACTTTAATTACATGTAATTAACTTGCCATAAAAACACAAGTTTACGTAGAAAGGATGAAACCTCTAGCCAAACACCTGGACAACCTGCCAAAAAATGTATAGGTCAGAGGTATGCTCACACAAGGATATGACATCTCAAGTAAGAAAGATACCACAAAAGCAGGAGATCCTCAGCCAGTATATCACCAGGTTGCTGGACTGTTCACACAGCTGTATGTCATTATTACACTGGGTCTGTATCCGCACCTCACAAATGGCCTTGTTGGGCAAGAATGTACATAGCTGCCCTCATAATATTGGCCTATGCATCATACAAATACTATTCCTCTGGTAAACCACTGTGATGATCTGAAGATGTCTGGCACTAGGTAATGGCACAATACATTGCAGTTTCAGACTGAAGATATGTCAGATAATGTCTGCTAAACAAAACAAGTACCCTGAGGAAAGTCCTGTGTACACCTGAGAGGTATTTCTGTAGCACACAAATCCCTGGACTGGAGTACACCTATCTCTGGAATGGAGTCCCACCCTAACTATAGAAGGTCACACTGGGCATGCTCCTACACTTAGAGAATCACAGGACATGTTGGAACCCACATCGGAATATATGACTGTATTGTGTATATATGCCCATGCATACAGACAGCTATGTACACCTCAACTGCCCCCCCCCATACATACACAACCATCAGACAGGATTACCCTCAACTAGGTGTAGGTGGCCCATATGTGATATATCTGCATCTGTTGTGTGAGATACACACGCTTATATATGGGCAACAGATAACATATGTCAAGCATACACACACATAGATGTGGTGAACTGAGAGACAGACAGTGATACAGAGAGAGACACAGAGACAGAGGGAGTCACACACATGGATACCCTAAATGGCATACAGTGATGTCCTGTTGTGGACAATGGCATACCAGTTGGAATCAGTCACTTGTCCCAGCATAAAAGGTGATCCCCATTGTGTAACAGAACTGAGGTTGAGCTTATAATATCACATCTCCTGCCTGTGTGTATGTGTCTCCATAGGTTCAAGTATTAGGAGACTCTTTCCACTCAGTACAGTTCACATTGCCCTACTTCACAATAGCTACTGTTTTTATTCACCTTAGACATACCATTGGACATGGATTACCCTGGGTTTATATCACATAGTCAAAGTCTGATAACTTTGAACACATAATGTTCGAATCATTAGGTTCGAAGTTACAAAACTTAACTATGGATAAAAAAAAACAACAGAAAACAAAATAAACTGTTTTAAGCAGGGGGCAAGCCCCCCTGCACCCCCCATTACTTAAATATACCAACTCCGAGATCGCACCCCATTGAACAAAATGGAAACCTCCACTTATGGAGATTTCCATTCAAACGCTCAAATTTTATAAATTTTAACTTATTGTCTCGACCATATGAGGTTTGGATTGTAAAAGTATGTGTACATGATAGGAACCCAATTACCCCTATAAGCTCTGCAGCGTGTGCGATAAATGCGTAACACTATAGTAGAAATAACTAGATAGGTAATTCTAATCTCAATACTGGCAAGTGTGTGTGTGCGTGTGTGTGTGTGTGTGTGTGTGTGTGTGTGTGTGTGTGTGTGTGTGTGTGTGTGTGTGTGTGTGTGTGTGTGCGCATTTGTGTGATAGTTGTGTGAGAGTGAGGTTGTGTGTGTTTGTTTGTTTGAAGGTGAAACAATCTTAGGCCATTCCCACTCATAACACTTCCCAGTGCCCCACTTTATCAGTCCTGCTGATGTCATTTCCCTTATCAGCACCTTTGGCCAGGTGTCAGCCCAGTAAGCTCTGTACCGCATGCGATAACTGTGTAACACTAGTACAAATAACTAGATAGGTAGGGGTTTAACTCTCAGATCTGCTAAAAGTGTGTGTGTGTGTGTGTGTGTGTGTGTGTGTGTGTGTGTGTGTGTGTGTGTGTGTGTGTGTGTGTGTGTGTGTGTGTGTGTGTATCCTTGTAGGAAAAAGTATTAGGTTCATAGGTTCATATGTAGTTACTAGGCTATTTGCCCAAGGGCATTTATAAGCCTAGCCAGAGTGTGTCGGCTTTCGCCGCCCCATTGATTAATTAACTGAGCCTCTGTCAAGCAGAGACAATGAAGTGATCCCAGGGGTGTATTTTCTGTTACCCATCCACTCTTATAGATTTCTCCTGAAGAGTGTTAGTGAGGGGCTCTGCCTAATGTAGTTAGGAATTTTGTTCTAAAGCATGGGGAGTCTAATAAGTTTCCCACCCACTGTCATACTTTATCAGTTCTGCTGATGTCATTCGCCTTATAAGCACCTGTGGGCAGTTGTCAGTCTAGTAAGCTCTGTAGTATGGCAATAACTGTGTAACACTATAGTACAAATAACTAGGTAGACAGGTGTTCTACTCTCACATCTGGCAAATGTGTGTGGGGGTGTGTAACTGTATGTTGGTAGGGAGAAGTATTTTGATAAGTTAACCACCCACTGGCCTTCTGTATGAGTCATGCTGATGTCACTCCCCTTATAGGTTCATAGGTGTATAGTAGGCTAATGGCCCTGTAGCTGATACAAGCCTAGCTCATAGAAGTGCCCTGCCATTGTGCCACCCAACATTAGTTCCCAGTGACCTCATCAAGTAGGTACACTGGAGTGATCCCTGGGGTGAATATTCAATTATCCATCCACTCATCAAGGTATCTCAGGAACAAGGTCATCTAGGTGCTTTGCTTGACATGTATGGGAAGTCTGTTTCAGGGCAAGTACAGTCTCTGAGTGAAGAACCTGTCCCTCCAGCATACTGTGTTGATTGTGGCAAGGAGGTCAAGGTCCCTGCAGTGTGTGGTGCAGAGAGATTGGGATGTCTTCAGATGAAGCATTTGTAAAAGAGCTGGGTCAGACATGGCTTTGCAAATCAAGCAGAGATTGCCTCTAAGTAGGTGATATGAGACTGAGAATAGTTGTAATCTCTTGAGTTTGTCTGTGTAGGACATGTGTTTAATGCCTAGGATCCTCATTGTGAGGTACTTCTGTGCCCTCTCCAGCTGTTGCAGGTCTCTAGTGAGGTACATGCCAAATGGGCCATTATACTTGATGATTGGTATAATGAGGGAAGAGTACACAGAGAAGATGACCTCCTTCTTCCTGGATGCAAAACCCTTGGTAATAAGATGTGTCACATAGAAGGATTTCCTGACCACAGTGGCAATGTGGTTGTTACAGGAGAGGTTGCTGTCAACCGGTGTCCCCAGATCTCTTATAATGCCTACAGTGTTCAGTGGGCTCTCATCGATGTGGTGCTTAGTGGGAATTGAGATTTTACCAAAGGGGCTGAAGATTCATTTTGTGGTCTTAAACTTCAGGCCATGGTTTCCACACTAGTCAGTGGTCTCAATGATGCCTTTTTGTAGGATGTCTGCATCACTTGTGGAGTTAATGATGGCTACCAGCTTGCAGTTGTCTGTGAACTTGGTCAGCCAGAGTTCCTAAGTGTTGGCCTGGACGTTTGAGAAATACATCCTGAATAGGAGAGTACCAACGACTGATCCCTGTGGGGCTCCACTCATGACTGGCTGGCAGTCTGACTTGGAGCTCACTACTTTCACACTTTGTGTTCTATCTGTAAGCAAATTTGCAACCCCCCCCCCCTACTGATTTAGGGGATGATGTCTAGTTTGGTGCGTTCATCCGTAATTCCTCACTGAGGAATGGTATAAAGAGCTTTGTCCAGATTGATGTAGGCTGTATGCAGTGCCTTTACTGTCATACACAGCCCTGGTGACTGACTCTAACAAATCAACCAGGTTGAGCAGGCAGGATCTAACTTTTACAAAGCCAAACTGTGTGGAGTCCAGAGTTAGGAGATTCCCTATATGTTTGTCACTAGGTCCCTGAAGATGTGCTCCATTGCCTTTTTATATTTTGAGTGCTATGATTTTTCTTTACCTTGTGTTTTGCTTGTGTTCTGCTTTTAACTGCATATTAAAACTTCAAAAGACAGCACAACTTTGTCTCTTGTGAGTCAGGAAGAAATTAGAACTGATCAATTAAGGACTCATACATAAGATAGAATAGGTCACTTGAGGTTAATCATTTGTGAACTGAGGGGGAGGAGCTAGGAACTAAACCTTCTATTTAAGGGGTAAAATAAAACATTTCAGAGCTTTATTGGAAAGGCTCACCCAGACTCTGATGCACTTTGCTGTGAGGGAAAAGTTGGTTTGCTTTTTATTTGTTGTATTTTGTATTTGTTTATTGCCTTTTTATATTTTGAGCACTGTGATTTGTTTTCTTTACCTTGTGTTTTGCTTGTGTTCTGCTTTTAACTGCATATTAAAACTTCAAAAGACACCACAGCTCTGTCTCTTGTGAGTCAGGCAGAAATTTTTCCCTACCCCTCACCCTGTCACTGTTGTGTTCTTAAATGGCACTGTCCTTCTAGTTGCCTGCCTATTATGTTAATCTGACCATATATCTCATTTCCTGTCTGCTTTTACTGGTTTGTGTGAGTATGCACAAAATTATCATTTTGTGAAATCACTCCCCTGCAACTATTTAAATTTATTGGCCATTCTACTGTATTCAATAGTACCGGAATTCAAAAGCGATCACCCCCTTTCAATCTATCTTGCTGTTTTAAAAATAGTGACTCTCCACTAAAACTTAACTTTTTAGACAGGTAAAGCTTACGTTACCTACTTTCACATCTAACTTCTCTAGTGCACACTGCAGTGTTTAGGATAAACCATTTTTTTCATCTTACCTTTAAGCATCCCTGTGACTAGCACTTGTTCTAATACCTGCTGGAAAGTACTAGGAAGCCTTAAACTAATACAAGCACTCAACTCTCCTTATCAATAAGGATAAATTAATCATAGGCACTAAACAGCCTATAATTGCAAAGTACCTTTCTAAGGTAAGGGAAAACAGCTCCTGTACTTTTCAAAGAAAAGCACCAAACCAGGCATGTCCAAGGGTCAGCTTCCATTGATTTCTCCTGTCCACTTGGTGAATCTGGGCATATTGGGGCAATGCAGCAATTGCCTCATGTACACAAACAACCCTCTCCTCCTACCACCCAACACTGCAAGCTGTGAGAGATGCACTTACATAGCCAAACTGGAAGCAAAGCTCTCTTCACCCAAGATTATGCTAGACAGTCAAGAGGAGAAGGTTAACACCCAAACTACATCTCAAACAACACATAGTCCTTCTAAACTCACACCACCAACACCCACACATAGTAACACTAAATCCACATATGTGGAGGCCCTTAACTGTAACCTGCCCAAGAAACAAGGACCTCCGAAGCCGAAACTTAAACAAACATCAATCACAACCAAAGTATCAGATAACTCACAACACCAGTGTGCCACCCCGCAACAGCCCCTAAGGGAAGACAACATACCTAACACTTTAGTAATAGGTGACTCTGTAGTCAGGCACACTGATGTCCCACTCACCAGGCTGAACCAGAAGAAAATTACAGTGAGCTGCCTGTCGGGTGCCAGTATCCGCCACATAACTCATGCATTCAAGTCACTCCACAGCAAGTACAAATATGACTCTGTCATTGTCCATGTTGGAGTGAATGACTTCAGATGTACCTCCCTGGACTACATGAAAAGAGACATGGAAGAGCTCTCCGATCATGTGGCCCAAGCAGGTATGACCCTAGCCCTGAGTCGCATCCTGCCTTCACCCAGAATGATACCACAATATAAGGACAAAATGATTGACTTCAACAATTGGCTAAGCTTTTGGTGTCATTCAAAGGGGATCCCGTATCTGTCTGCCTGGGATGACATGATCGACAGAACATGATGCTCTACCAGAGATAGTCTGCACCTCTCGCCCCTGGGATTCAGGTTACTGGCTAAGGCTCTTGCCACCCCTATAGTGCATTTTTCAGGCAAAGATCAAAGGACAAAACCAGCACCATAACAGGTAAAGCATGCAAAATCTGAAGGCAATGCTGCTCAATCCTAGAAGTCTAAGCCTCAAAATGCACTCTATCGAGGCACTCCTAAAAATGGAGAACATCGATATCTGTGCATTAACTGGGACCTGGTTCAAGGCTCTAGAGAGCACCACTGCAATACCAGGCTACAACTCTTACCACACTTTTCGGCCACCAAACCAGGATCGAAACACTAAAGGTTACGGAGTGTCAATATTCACCAAGGATATTCACACCACCAGGTTAGTTGCCCAACACAATACGTCTGAAATTCTCCAGGTGCAACTAACACTAGGTAAGACTGCAATCCAAATTGTAGCTTGATACAGATCCCCCACCATGCCCAAAGATTCTCATACACCTTTCTAAACATACTGGAAAATATGAATATACAACCAAACACCCTAATACGGGGTGATTTCAACTACCCTGCCATTAACTGGGAAAACTACTCGTGTACCAACACCTTTTCCCAATGGTTCTTGGAATTCATAAATTCCAATGCGTTGGATCAACTAATCCATAGTCTCACCAGGGGCTCCAATATCCTAGAACTGGTCATTACCAACATGGGAAATCGAAGCTCCACAGCTATAGTCACCCCCTCATTCATCAGGTCAGACCATAAGCTAATCACCCTTAACATCCACATCCCATCCCCACCCCCCAGTAAGGAAACCTCCATAAAAAACTTCTCCAAAGCCAACTTCATGCTACTCAAGTCAGAAGTTACAAACTTCATGACACTCATGCACATGGGAACCAACAGTTCAACTGCTGAGTCTTATACTAAGGCACTGTACGAGCACACCCACTCATGCATGAATCATGCCATCCCAAATAGAACCAAGATGCTCTACTCCAAAAAAAAAGAAAGCCAATCAGGTGGTCCCCTGCCATAAACAAACTTTATAACAAAAGGAAGAAACTGTTGCAGAAAAGGGGAAAATCCCAGGATACAAAAAACTCCCTCATCAGCCTCAGTAAGAAGCTGAGATCCCTCATAAAATCCTCCAAAGCTAGTTATGAAAATAAAATTGCCAAAGATTCCAAAGACAACCACAAGGCATTCTATAACTATGTCAAGAATCTAAATGGCAAAGTTCAGATCTGCTCTGAGCTACAACAGAATGGCACTAAATATACTGATCCCAAGGATATTGTCAATATCCTGGCAGATTGATTCAGTGCCAACTTCACCCCCCTCTCATCCACTAAATGGCCCATCTCAATATCGGAAAATTGCCAAATTCTGGTAGTAACGGCCACACAGGTAAAAAACGCACTCTTCAAAGCTAAGAATACAGCATCTATGGGATCAGATGACATCCTGGGCTGTGAACTACATCAACTACAAAATGAACTGGCACCTCACCTAAGTGTCATGTTTAATCATACCCTCACCTCAGGCTTCATGCCCACTGAGTGGCACACAGCTACAGTTATCCCACTCCACAAGGGGGGATCCACCTTGGATCCCGAGAACTACCACCCCATCAGTATGATGAGCCTGATCTGCAAGGCCATGGAACGTATTATCATTAAACTTATAAACAAAGACATTGGCAAACTTAAAACACTGGGCCCCATCCAGTTTGGGTTCATGAAGGGCCGATCTTGTCTTCTAAACCTGATTGACTTCTTCGAATCAGTCTCCAGAGCTGTGAACAAGGGTAAGGCAGTCCACACAGCCTATCTGGACCTCGCCAAGGCCTTTGACACCACCCCCAACTCTGGAATCACAGATAAACTTACTAAGCTGAGCATAAATCCCTACATCACTCGATGGGTTGCCAACTTGCTTACTGACAGAACCCACACTGTAAAAGTAGCTGACTCCAAATCCAGCTCCAGACAAGTGACAAGTAGAGTATCTCAAGGTTCAGTCCTGGGACCTCTCTTGTTTGGCATCTACTTCTCTGAAGTACAGGCCAACACTAAGGGACTCTGGCTAACAAAGTTCGCAGATGACTGCAAACTGGGAGCCATTATTGGATCCCCAAATGATGTGGATACTCTACAAAAGGGCCTTACAGAAACAGATGCTTGGTGCCAAAGCCATGGGCTCAAGCCCAATGCCAAGAAATGTATAGTTTTACCCTTTGGGAAAAAACATGTACCCGTGAATTACCATATAGGTGGCAGTACACTAAACACTCAAAGTAAATTAAGAGACTTAGGGACACAGGTGGGCAGTGGTCTCACCTTCAATAACCACATCGCCACAACAGTCAGGAAATCCTTCTATGTGGCACACCTCATCACTAAGGGCTTTTCATCCAGAAAAAAGGAGCTCATCATCCCACTGTACTCATCCCTCATTAGACAAATTATAGAATACAATGCCCCATTTGGTATGCATCTCTCAAGACATCTGCAAAAATTGGAAAGGCCACAGAAATACCTCACTAAAAGAATCACAGGCCTAAAGCAAATGCCCTATGCTGACCACCTTAAAAAACTCCAGCTATACTCTGTCGCATATCATCTACTCCAAGGTGATCTCTGCTTAACATACAAGGCCATGTCAAATCCAGAGCTGTTGGACATGCTACACTTAAAGAAATCCCAATCCCACAGAGCCACACGCTCCAGGGGTCTAAACCTTGTCATCACAATAAACAAACATGCTGGAGGGATAGGTTCCTGACTCAGAGACTCCCCAGATTCTGGAATAGACTGCCCATACATGTCAAGCAGAGCACCTCTTTGGCCCTCTTCAAAAGGAACCTTGATGATTGGATGGGAGAAAGGAAATTCACCCCAGGGATCATGTCAGTTGCTTTGCTAGACAGGGGTCCAGGAAAGTAAATAGTGTGGGAAGAAATAGTCAGGGAATTGTTATGGCTAGGCTTGTACAGGCCCTAGGGCTGATAGCCTAGTAACAACCTATGAACCTATGAACTGTACACATTAGACTCGTCAGGCTACTGGACTGATAATTCCCAGGGTCTGTAGTTGCCACACCTTTATGGAGAGGGATGACTGTAGCAGTGCACCATTTGGGAGGGATGAAGCCTGAGGTGAGGCTGTGACTGAACAGGACACACAGATGAGGTGCCAGTTATCTTTGTAGATCATGTAAAACACAATCCGAGATAATTTGGGGTCCCATGGAAGCTGTATTCTTGCCCGTGGACAATGCAGGTGTAATCTGGGTGGCAGTAATCTTGGGTGCCTGTCATTCTTCTGGCATTCTGATTGTTCCCCTGGAGGGGAGGGGTAAAGTTGGCACTGAATATATTGGCAAGAATGTTGGCAATATCTGTTGGTTCAGTATAGGAGATAGCATTGTGCAGTAACTCAGAGTACTCCTGGGTATTGGCATGAATGTTCTTGATATCACTAACCAAGGATTTGTGCTTGTTGTCATTGTCTGCTGCAATTCTGCCATCATAGGTGGCTTTAGATGATGTCATGAGGGATCTCAATTTGTTGTTGAGGCTAATAAGGGAGTTTCACCACTCTTGGGACTCCATCTTTTTCTGCAACCATTTCTTCCTTCTGTTGTACAGGTTATTAATGGCAGGAGACCACCAGATTTGCCTCCAGTGTTTGGAGGAGAGTGTCATGGTTCTTTTGGGTATGGCTAGTTCCATGCATTGATGTACATGTTTGTACAGTGCTTTTGTGCATGATTCGTCAGTCATGCAGGTATTTTACATTGGCATTGGTGCTGTGACGTTAGCCACCTCTGTTTTTATGAGTCCCAAGTCAGCTTTGGAAAAGTTTTTCAAGGTGGTTACCTTTGCAGGGGTTGTGTGTGAGATGTGGATTTCCATGGTGATTACTCTATGTTGGATCTGACCAGGTAGTGATTGACTGTTGTTCTCAAACAATGGTCCCATATGTTAGTAATCAACACACGTCAAGGATGTTGCTTCCTCTACTGGGTGTCAGAATGAACTGGTCCAGGACATTGGAACTGATGAATTCCAGGAAGTGCTGGGCCAGTGTATTGGTGCTTAAGTATCTTACCCAGTTGATGTAGGGGTAGTTGAACTCTCCTAGTATGAGAGTGTTGGGTTGGACCTTGATAGTTTCCAGGATGTTGAGGAATGTGGATTGAGAGTCTCAGGACATGGATGTGGATGTATAGAAGGCTGTGACCTGGATTGCACCATTACCCGATTTCAGTTGTACCTGAAGTATCTCAGATGCATTATGCTGGGATACTACTCTGGATGTGTGTATATCTGTTATTAATATGGAGACACCACCGCCTTTGTAGCTGTGATCCATGTTTTGGGGCTGACATGTGTGGAATGAGTTATAGGCTGGTAGTACAGGGGTGCTGTTTGCTGCTGTAAACCAGGTCTCTATTACAGCATAAATGTCAATGTTCTCCATTTTGAGGAGTGCTTCGAGTGGCTGCATCTTGAGATGTAGATATCTAGTGCTGAGCAGCATGACCCTCAGATTGCATATATGTATAGCTGTTACAGTGGTAATTTGACTTGGAACACATCTACAAAGGCACTCGGGGGGGGGGGGGGCAAGACACTAAGCCAGTACTTGGAAACCCAGGGGTGACAGATGCAGGCCATCTCTGGCAAGCCATTGCAGTCTGTCAACCATGTCAACCCAAGCAGATACTGGATCCCATGAGAGTGACAGTAGACACTTAAGCCAATTGTTGAAGTCAATCATTTGTTGTTTGTACTGCAGTATAATTCTGGGTAATAGCAGTATACTGCTCAGGGCTACTGTCATACCTGCCTGGGCCATATAATCTGAGAGCTCCACCATGTCTCTTTTCATATAACCCATGGAGGTGCATCTCAGGTCATTCACACACACATGGACAATGACAGAGTGATACTTGTAGTTGTTGTGGAGTGACCTGACTGGGTGTGTTCTGTGTTGGATTTTGGCACCTGAGAGACAGCTGACTGTTACCTGCTCCATGCTCAACCTAGTGAGTGGGACATCTGTGTGCCTCACTATTGATTCACCTATGATTACTGTATCAGGCAAGGTGGTTGGCCTTTGGGGCTTAGGTTGAGGGGCACACTGTGTAGGTGAGATATGTGTCCTGTGGTTTGTTCTGTGTTGTGGTGGTTGACTGGGTCTCTGTCTTGGTGGGCTCTGCTGTTTGGGTAAATGTTTATTTAGTGCCTCTGTGAAGGTAGGTGTGTGGTTATTGTTTGTATGTCAGAGCTGTGATACTGGGTGTTCTGGAAGGGTATGTGTTCCATGTGGTGCATTGCAGATGCTGATACTTTTCCTCTTGACCAGCTCATTCAGTCTTCGCTGGGGAGTGCATTGTTCCAATTTGTTGATATAGAGGTATCTCTCACAAGTCTGGCACGTCTGATAACTGCATAACACTATAGTATAAATAACTAGATAGGTAGGGGTTCTAATCTCATGACTTGCAACTGTTTGTGTGAGAATCATATACTGTGTGTGTGTTATACCATTTTGAGTTGCATAGCACCCTGTATACTTCCCATCACCCTACTTTACTAGGACTGCTGATGTCATTCACCTTAGAAGTATCTTGGGAGTGGGTGAAATTATGTAAGCTTCCTGGCACGTACAATAACTGCATAACACTATAGTAGAAATAATTTAATAGGTATGGGTTCTAATCTCACTACTAGCAATTGTTTGTGTGTGCATGTGTTTGTGTGAGAATCATAAACTGTGTGTGGAATACCATTTTGAGTTGTGTACCACCCTGTAAACTTCCCATCACCCTACTTATCTAGGCCTGCTGATGTCATTTACCTTAGAAGTAACTTGGGACAGAGTGAACTTATGTAAGCTCTGTGGTGCATCTTATAACCGCATAAAAGTATGGAAGAAATATTTAAATAGGTAGAGGTTCTAATCCCACTACTGGCAACTGTGTGTGTGTGTGTGTGTGTGTGTGTGTGTGTGTGTGTGTGTGTGTGTGTGTGTGTGTGTGTGTGTGTGTGCGCGTTTGTGTGAGAATTATATACTGTGTGTATTATACCATTATGAGTTGTGTACCACCCTGTAAACATCCCATCACCCTACTTTATTAGGCCTGCTGATGTCATTCACCTCAGAAGTACCTTGGGACTGGGTGAAATTATATAAGCTCCATGGTGCAGCTCATAACTGTGTAACACTATAGTAGAAATCACTAGAGAGATAGGGGTTCTAATCTCATACTGGCAAAAGTGTGTGTGTGTGTGTGTGTGTGTGTGTGTGTGTGTGTGTGTGTGTGTGTGTGTGTGTGTGTGGGGGGGGGGTGTCTCATGATGAAGATCATATCCTGTTTGAGTGATACAATTTTGATTTGTGTACCATCCATGGATGTTTACCCCCTCCAGATGGCATTACTTTATACAGTGTGGTAATGGCATCTGCCTCACATGCAGCATGTTAAACCATTGTGCATGCCATACCAGTCCTCTATACAGATGTCTATGGAATATCCAGATGTTTGCAACCTATATGTGGTCTGTGTCCCTTAACAATGCCTATATATGCGATATTGTTGGCAAATCAGCTATAGTGAGTGTACTGACAAGCATGCCAGCATCAGGCGTCATACCTAACTGAAACATCATGCTGATACAACATTTGCTACACTATTACTTGTCAAGGCTTGTAGGAGCAACACATGACTCCACATCCTATTTCTGGTGGGTTATCTCACCATCCATGAAGGCATTCAGAACATTACATTTTGCAAGAGGTAGTGTGTTATGTCCTATGTATATAATCTATGTGGGTCATGTCATGTGTATGTAGTTGTACAGTACATCAAGGTGGAAATGTAGGTTTATTAATCTGTCTATTGCCAACTGTGTTTATGTTACTGTGTGCACATCCCCTGTATCAGTCCTTACTGTGTGTATGCAACAGATATACCATTTTGTCTCCCTGTTCCACCTGGTGAACTCAGGAATACATACCACAAACCTGCCATATACAGTATCATGCATGCCTTCATTAACTGCATCAGGGTTGAGTATATGGGGAAGAAATTGCAGGACCAACAGGTCTTGACAGGTGAATCTTTTGCAGTTAATATAATGGCTATGCTTGTGAGGGACCTGCTGACAGTACTGCAGTTGACAGTACTGCAGTAACCTGTTCTGCATCTATGAGCCTATGATAATACACAACACTGAGCTGACATGTCTGAAGGCTACCTGTCTGTGACAAGGTGTATGTATGCAAGGTCACACTGTCTGACAACAGTGTCCCTCACACACTGTTGCATACACACACACCATGTACATGTACATATAAAGCTGTACCTTGCCTATGACATGGTTGGTGTATTCCCACTCTGCCATACTCTCACTTGGGAATGTCTGCAAGGCCACTGCCTGCAGAAACACATCCACCTGGAACACAAACAGAATACAGCATGTCAGACTACATTCAGTCAGTGGTACTAACAGCAATAAAGCATCCTGGCTAATAAGGTACATATACCTGTATGTGTACCCATACCAAATGCAATCAGATAGCACCTTACATAGTATTACATAGCTACACTGTACTATATTCACCCTGTGCATCAGAACCATATTAGCATGTCCCTGCATCGATAGTATGGGTGACAGGGATGTGGCATAGGTATCATCATATGCACAGGATGTGGTGTGTGTTTTCCAGAGGCCTAGGCTGGGCCATATAGTTGACATCATGTGTGTGTGTGTGTGTGTGTGTGTGTGTGTTTGGAGGGGTATCCAATAGATGGGTTGTGCAGAGGTGCTGTGTGTGTCTGGAGGTTACCGGCCTGTGATACAGATGTGTGTTTCTAAGTATGCGCAGTCACAACATGTGGCTGCCCTACACAGAGGTATGTTGGACAGCTATGGACTGTACATGGCAGGGTGTCCAGTTCACCGTCTCCAGGCACAGACTCGGGAACTGGTCCTGCCAGGGTTATCAGTGACACCACCAGACCGAAGTCCAGATGCAGTACTGCTCCCTGATGGTGACTGCTGTCTGCTGGATCCATGTCCCTGATGGGAGTAGACAGGACCACGTGCCCATGGCCTGCTCCAGTGTGATGTGGACAGCAACTCCCCTTCGGTACTGCTGGTGTCACTGGCACAATGGGAGTGTGAAGGTGCACGTCCCCATAGACTCTCAGCTGTTGGTGCTGACCTACTTCCATGTGGCCGATACCCATCTCCCACCACACGCAGTGGCACAGACATGCCATGGTTGAGAATTGACAAGGTCTCACCCCACCATCTATTCATGACCTCAGTATTTTGATGTTGGACTCAACAAGGTCATGTATGTTGCCACATAAACCAGGAAGAGTTCCATTCGCCACCCTGAGTATTTGTCTGTTGTGGCATTCATTACATGTCTGTGCATCCATGATGGTCCAAAACATGCATTTGGGGACTCCTGCTGTGGCACTTGTGACAGCGGATTGATGAGCAGTTATCCTCCGGTGAGCAGCCCTGTCCATCCACCTGTGTGGGACCTCGCCTGCACTCTGGCTATGGCCAGTGCCTACACTCACACCTACCATAGTCAGCACACTAGCCTGTTCAATGCCACCACCTGACAGCTGTCCATCATCTGTGGTCACTGGTGATGGAGTATGTGTGGCCATTGTCTCTTTGTGCACGGATGATGTAGACAAGAGTGGGATGTCAACCAATGGCACAGATGCAGCCCCTGACATCCCCACCTGTACCTCACTATTCCTATCATCACTGTCAGAGGCTACAGAGATAATGACACCAGTTTCCAAGTGGGAGGGAACCCAAACCCCATCACCACCTGTGAGAGGAAGACAACATATGTACATTAATACCTGCAGTCTGAGGTTGGCTGGAACACACAGACACACGCACACACACACACATACACACACACACACACACACACACACACACACACACACTTAGGTGAGGTGGCACAAATCTGTTACCCAGACCACACAGTACACAGATAGTGATATGCGTGACACACAGCCCTCAACATCATGCATTGCAGCCAGTTTTGCTACATGTAACTAACAATATAGAGCTCTGGGATAAGTGATTAGTTTTAGTAGGTGATGGCCCTTCCCCAGCACAGACTGCACCCATGTACACATCATTGCTGTTCACCTATATAGCACAGTGGCAAGTACTATAGAACATATCTCATAACTGTACAGATCCTCGCAGGATGTATAGATGTCTGGCTCATATATTTGCTCTGTTTCTCACAACACCTGTGTTTCGATGATACATAACTGGGATGATCTGAGGGATGACATCAGTGATTAATGACATACATTTGAGTGTCAGACCTCCAAGCCAGCAGTAAAAGTATGGCCACACAATTCCTGTTACACCACCAAACTTCTAAGCTTACAGTTGATATGATGAGGGTACACAACACTGTTAACATGCCATGTTCTTGTAATACATGGGATGACACCACAATAATGCATTCAAATATGTTACCCACCTTTCATGTGACAAATAACCCCTGCAATCCAATCAATAAACAAACAGATTTGTTACATGTAAAATATAATGACTTCAATATGTACAATATGGTGTTTCCATAAGTTTGCACATCATTAAAATGATACTTTGTTGAAGCACCTTGTAAGTGAATTACAGCATTCACTTTTCTTGTGAAGATGTCTATCAGCATGGCACATCTTGGCTTGGCATTATTTGGCCACCCTTCCATGCAAAGGCCACCCAACAAATGGAGAACATCAATATCTGTGCAGTAACTGAGACTTGGTTCAAGGTTCCAGAGAGCACCCCTGCAATACCAGGCTACAACTCTTACCACACTTTTCAACCACAAACCCAAGACCAAAACATTAAAGGTGGAGGAGTGTCCATATTCACCAAGGGTATTCACACCTCCAGGCTAGTTGCCCAGTACAATGCATCTGAAATTCTCCAGGTGCAACTAACACTAGGTAAGACTGCAATCCAAATTGTAGCTTGCTAGAGATCCCTCACCATGCCCCAAGATTCTCACTACACTTTCTAAACATACTGGAAAATATTAAGATACAACCAAACACCCTAATACTGGGAGATTTTAACTACCCTGCCATTAACTGGGAAAACTACTTGGGTACCAACTCCTTTTACCAACGGTTCTTGGAATTCATAAATTCCAATGCCCTTGATCAACTAATCCATTGACCCACCAGAGGCTCCAATATCCTAGACCTGGTTATTATCAACATGGGAGATAGATGCTTCACACCAGTGATCACCCCCTCACTGGTCAGGTCTGACCATTAGCAAATCACCTTTGACATCCACATCCCACCCCCAACCCCCAGTAAGGAAACCTCCTTAAAAAACTTCTCCAAAGCCAACTTCCTGCAACTGAAGTCAGAAGTGACAAACTTCATGACACCCATGCAGACGAGATCTGAAAGTTCGGCTGCTGAATCCTACACTAAGGCACTGTACGAGCACATCCACTCGTGCATGAATCGTGCCATCCCAAATAGAACCAAGATGTTCTCCTCCAAAAAAGGAAGCCAATCTGGTGGTCCCCTGCTATAAACAGACTATACAGCAGAAGGAAGAAACTGTTGCAGAAAAGAGGAAATTACCAGGATGCAAAAAACTCCCTCACCAGCCTCAGTAAGAAGCTGAGATCCCTCATAAAATCCTCAAAAGCTAGTTACGAAAATAAAATTGCCAAATATTCCAAAGACAACCACAAGACATTCTATAGTTATGTCAAGAATCTAAATGGCAATGCTCAGATCTGCTCTGAGCTTCAACACAATGGCATTAAATATACTGATCCTAATGATATTGCCAATATCCTGGCAGATTGATTTAGTGCCAACTTCACCCACCTCTCACCCCCTAAAGGGCCCATCTCAATACCAAAAGATTGCCAAATTCCGGAAATCATGGCCACACAGGTAGAAACTGCACTCTCCAAAGCTAAGAATACAGCATCCATGGGACCAGATGACATCCCAGGCTGTGTACTACATGAACTACAAAACGAACTGGCACCTCACCTAAGTGTCATGTTTAATCATAGCCTCACCTCAGGCTTTGTGCCCACCACAGCTACAGTTATCCCACTCCACAAGGGGGGATCCACCTTAGATCCCGTGAACTACTGTCCCATCAGTCTGACGGCATGGAGTGCATTATCATGGAACTTATAAATAAAGACACTGGCAAACACTGGACCCCATCCAGTTTCAGTTTGTAAAAGGCTGATTTTGTCTCCTGAACCTGATTGACTTATTCAAATCAGTCTCCAGAGCTGTGGACGAGGGTAAGATGGTCCACACAGCCTATCTGGACCTCGCCAAGGCCTTCAACACCATCCTCCACTCTGGAATCATAGATAAACTTACTAAGCTGGGCATAAATCCCTATGTCACTCGATGGGTTGCCAACTGGCTTACTGACAGAACCCAGACTGTAAAAGTAGCTGACTCCAAATCCAGCTCCAGACAAGTGACAAGTGGAGTACCTCAGGGTTCAGTCCTGGGACCACTCTTGTTTGACATCTACTTCTCTGAAGTACAGGCCAACACTAAGGGGCTCTGGCTAACAAAGTTTGCAGATGACTGCAAACTGGGAGCCATTATTGAATCCCCAAATTATGTGGATATTCTACAAAAGGGCCTTACAGAAACAGATGCTTGGTGCAAGAGCCATGGGCTCAAGCTCAATGCCAAGAAATGTATAGTTATCCCCTTTGGAAAAAAAAACATGTACCCATGAATTACCACATAGGTGGCAGTACACTAAATATCGAAAGTGTGATGAGAGACTTAAAGACACAGATGGACAGTGGTCACACTTTCGATAACCACATCGCCACAACAGTCAGGAAATCCTTTTATGTGGCACACCTCATCACTAAGGGCTTTTCATCCAGAATAAAGGAGGTCATTTTCCCACTGTACTCATCCCTCATTAGGCCCATTATAGAGTATAATGCCCCATTTGGTATGTACCTCACAAGACATCTGCAACAGCTGGAAAGGCTACAGAAATACCTCACTAAAAGAATCACAGGCCTAAAGCAGATGTCATATGCTGACCGTCTAAAAAAACTCCAGCTATACTCTGTGGCATATCATCTACTCAGAGGTGATCTCTGCTTAACATACAAGGCCATGTCAAACCCTGAGCTGTTGAACATGCTCCACTTAAAGAAATCTCAATCCCTGAGAGCCACAGACTCAAGGGATCTAAACCTTGTCATCACAATGAGCAAAATATACAGGAGAGATAGGTTCCTGGCCCAGAGACTCCCCATACTCTGGAATAGACTGCCTATACATGTCAAGCAGAGAGCCTCCTTGGCCCTCTTCAAAAGGAACCTTGATGATTGGATGGGAGATAGGAAATTCACCCCAGTGTTCATTTCAGTCGCCCTGCTAGACAGGTGTCCAGAGAAGTAAATATTGTGGGAAGAAATATCCAGGGGAATTGTTATGGCTAGGCTTGTATTGCCTAGTACTAACCTTTGAACCTATGAACCTATGAACTCTGTCAGACTGCTAGGGAGGCTCATGTGCACAGCCCTCATCAGGTCACACAGGGTATGTATATCTGTTGTCGGGCTAGGGTCAGGCTGGGCCAATCCATAACCATTAGTGTGTTCAGGTGGAGCCTTTCTTAGGTACCTTTGCATGTATGCTTCGTGTCTTTGTCATGTTGAAGGCTGACACCCATCCCCATCCTCAGCATTCTTGCAGATGCCTGATGGATTTTTGCCAGATGTGGGTGTTATTTGGAACTGTTCCAAATTAACACCACTTTGACTACAGGCCCAGTTCTGGCTTTGGAACAGTATCCCCACCAGTGTGATTCACTATGGGGATGGTGGTGTTCAGGTTAAGAGCGGTGTTGCTTGTGCACCACACATACCTTTTGGTATTGTAGCTGTGAGGTCAAGCCATAGTCTCATTACACCATAACACATTTTCACACATGCCTTTGGGAGACTTGATGTGCTGTACTGCAAATTGTATCCACCCCTGGATGTTTATTGGTGTGGGGAAAGGCTTCCATCTTCTGACCATACCCCATAGGCCAGACGTATGCAGAATATAGGCGAGTGTTCTCACATGTAGTACACAACACTAGTACTTGCAAGTGATTCCTGCAACTCCCTCAATGTTGCTGTAGGTCTCCTGGCAGCCTCTTTGACTAGGTTTTGACATGTCTTGTCATCATTTTTGGAAGGACATCAGGTTCTTTTCAAGAGCACTGTTATCCCATATTCA
This sequence comes from Protopterus annectens, assembly GCF_019279795.1. NCBI lineage: Eukaryota > Metazoa > Chordata > Ceratodontiformes > Protopteridae > Protopterus > Protopterus annectens. The sequence continues at coordinate 1,941,714,496 of NC_056729.1, read as the reverse complement.
ATCCACCTTTTGACAACTTTCTCCACTGTGTTCCATGGTGTATGCAATGCTGTAGTAATGATGTTGTTGTACCCTACTCTTGATGGATACCTTTCACATATGAAACCCCTTTGCTGCTTTCTAAGTTGTCTGCAAGCCATGGCTGTTGCTGTTGCAGGCAACTGAGCAAATGTCATGAATATCCTACTTGGACAGCAGACTGTAACTTGGTGTTACTCATAGTGCCTTTACTTGATGGCAGGTGTGTACCCAAGCAGACTGAATGCTGTAAGTAGATCATAAGCTGCTGTAATACAATATTATTTGAAGGATGTGCACACATATGCATCCAGCTTATTGTATGGTTTGTATACTCCATATTTGGTGGCCAACAAATTGATTGATTTTACAACTGAGTTGTACATGTCATAGGTCACATTATAGGTTGGAAAAGATGTGGACTGATATATCATGGTCTCAATTTGTATATGTATCACAAATACCTGGCATCTTAACAGGGGTGTGTACACTGTTTATATTCACTGTATAAGAGCAATGTTTTACACATGTCCCTACCTTAGGTTGTTTGTCCCCCCATTTTGTTGGTCTCTGTCCAGAAGTCTTGCACTGACAAGTTGTGGGGTATGCTACAAGGATGTTGCATTCTCTTCAGATAGGCCCCTGTGGTGACCACTGTGATGCAATGCAGTTAACCCCACCACAAGTGAACATGTACATAAAGCAATATGGCTATGAGTGACAGTTTTGTGCATGGTACATTGCATGGGCTTTACATGCCTGAGGTATTGGCAAACCAGAACAGAACAATTCCATACTCACCAGCGTCAGGCAGCCATCCCACATGCTGACTGGATGGACCTAGGTAGTTCTGGGAGAGAAGTATTGTCAGCAGACTCACATGTGGCATTGGAACAGGATGGATGCAGCATATCTAAACATTTACAATACAACTCCCAATACTACACAATTTGCTGTCCTTCACATGTGGCATTGGAACAGGATGGATGCAGCATATCTAAACATTTACAATACAACTCCCAATACTACACAATTTGCTGTCCTTCACCATAGATGTGCACTTCTGTGCATTAGAAAACCCCATCTACAACTGCAATTTGACCTAACACATGCATGTAGATGCTCTACAAATGCAAGTATGTCTGCTATACTAGTTTAGTAATCTCCACTGAGGCCCTACCTGCACACTCCTCGCCCATTGTCTGGGTGCCACCCACCTCCAGCATGTGGGGGGTCTGTACCCTGATGTTGTACTGGGATGGGTGCACCAGGTTGCTGAGGAGCTCCTTGGTGAGTGTCAGTGGGGGCTGCATGGCTGGGCCCCCACCTGTGGCTGTGTGGTCCCTGGTCACTGCAGCAACCCTTTGATAGGCATGGCGTATGAGATCGGTTGCACGATGCTGGACCTGCTTGTATGTACTTGCGTGCAGGTTGACATTATTTACCCTGTGGACTAGGTCATCCCACAGGCCGGTCCTCTCCCACAGATGTAGCTAGCTCTGGCCAAACATCAAGGCATTGTTCTGTAGTATGGCCTTTATGATTATATTTGTCTCAGTTGCTGAGAAAGTAGACCTTTGCTAATGCGACACTGCACCTGGAAGACATAAAAAGGGAAACACATAACAGGACCTCTTACATTTGGCAACAGTATGTACAAAACCTGCACAGCTACATTGAATACGAGTAGCCACCACTCACAACCACAACATACCCCTGTAATCTATCAGCACTGTATCTGCTTGCATTGCACTGCTGGTCCTGATGTGTCACATTCCCCACAATGAAGGCTATTTAATTTCATAATCTTCTACTCCTAATTCATGTCTGTGTAGAGGTATGACATTGGCCATTTTCCATGTGGATGGTGCCAAGGCTTGGTGTGACTACAGTGTGTAATGGAGCTGGGAGCACATACCTGAGTTCATGTTGGATGCAGACAGAGATGTTTTCAGGTCCCATGGATACTTAAATTTGTTGCCTTTCAGTAGGCAATATGTACCTACTCACTGGTGATGAAGGAAGGGGTGTGGGTGCTGTGCATATCCACCTATAGTGATGCTCAGCCAGGGGTAATGTTTGCCCTAAACCTCTCTGCAGCATGTTGACTGTAGCTATGTTGTGTGTATGTAATCGGGCTGACTGACCACCATTACAGGGTGAGTTGGTTTATTTCTTCTGAGATTGCAGACGTATGTGAAGATGGCCTTGTGATTAGCCTTGGTTGATGTGTCCAATTTGTACTCGGTTAGCCTTACAGTACTCCACCTGTGACCTTATATGCTTGATCAGACAAAGGCTGACAATGCCAAGTTGGTGCCAGCTCCTAATTTGTCCTGTACAGCCAATATAGGGACCAAGTCTGTGGTTTGTGTGTTGCTGCTGTCCAGCAAAGGGGATTACTCTAGTTTGGTGAAGGTAGGGTTTATGAGTAAGGTATTGCTGAGACCATACAGCTATGTTGATGTTCGTATAGCTGTTTGTAGTAAGCATGGACACACAGTCATAACACAGCTGGACACCTCTCCAGTTTCAACTAGATAATCATGCTTATTGTAGTACCCATGGCTGTGTCAGGGCAATGCAACAACCAGCAGCTGAAGAAATGTCACTCTGTTGGATGCACAGTAACTAAGATAAGATTACACATTTGTACAACATGTACAGCTTATTTAACTGACATTTTTCATCCCGTGTCTGTTGTTATGAGGTGGCCAGATACACCTACTCATACTGACATGTGCACAGGAAATACCTGATAAACATTTCTGTTCTATGTCAGTATGGCACACTGTATTCACACTCTTGCTGCCCAGTCATCGCTCTCAACCATTAGAGCAGGACATCTGTAGGATGCCACACATACATGGGGGGCAATGGGACATAATTAGTGACACTGTCTTAATATTGCTGTAACACACTTGAGTCATTCAATAGTACAGTAGCCTTTGTATAGACTGACATACCCTGGAGGATGTCCAACACTCATATGAGAGGAAGAGAGGGGAAAGTCTAGGAGTGTGTTAGTGAGGGTAAGAACTTTTATTGATGGCAGTATGGCTGGTACAGGGACAGAGCTAGCTGATACAATTGCCATAGGAAGGTGGATATATTGTGTGTGCAAGAGTCCAGATGGAAGGGGGGTACCATTAGGTGTATCGGAACCAGGTCACAATTGTGCTATCAGGGTGTGGATGAGAAGGGAAAGGGGGGTAGATGTTATCCTGATGGAACAGCATGCCAAGGGTGTTTTTGAAGGATGACATGAGTGTCTGATAGAGTAATGTGTATGAATCTGACAATGGATGGTCTAATGATGAATATTTTAATGCATATGTTATGCAAGCTGTTTGTGCAGTGGATGAGAAAGAGAAATGTGAAGTCAGTTGTATGACATGGTGATGACTGTACCCAAGGGTGAGAGAGTGGTGACTGCAGCAGATTTCAATGGTGTTAACCAAAGGAATGCAGACAATGAGATGGTAGGGATTTTGCAAAAAGGATAGACATGGCTGTAGTGAATACATGAGTAAAACAAGAACACACGTCCCCGAACACAGTAGACTCCACTCACGTCTTCTATTACACAAAAACGGACAAAACTTTAAGTGCTTTTCGTCTGCCCTCAAAGCAGACTTCTTCAGAAGTGATTTACTCTAAAATTGATTACAATTTAAATAAAAAGTAACACCAAAAACACTGGATAGTTTACTCATTAAAGGAACACACTCCAATTAACCATAAAACATACACAAACCTAAAATACATAATATTTACTAAATCAAAGATATATATATATGAGTCATCTGTGTCTGTACTAAATCTATACATAAGCACAACAACATACATACCCCTAAAAAATAGCAGCATAAATAAACCTACTGTTATTCAAAACAAGCTCTTAAAATTAAAAATAGCAGCATTTCTATTATACATATTTGTGAATCATGCTCGTCAACTCCTAAAATAATATTAATAAATATAGTAATAAAATCAAATTAAACTTCCAAAGGGTTGAATAACCCTGTAATGGACATTTTATCTCAGCAAGCTCTTCAGTTTAAGAATGCTGCTTATAGCCAGGGATTAGCTTATCCCTTACCTTCAACTTCTCAGGTATGGCAACCTGCTTTGGTAGTGAATCAAAGTGATATCTCTGGTTCACATCAACCAATACAAAACAACATGCAGCAGTTATCTATGGTCCGCATCACTCCCAATGACGAATTAGAACCGTTGCTTGATGACAGTGACTTATTGCCTGTGGTTACAACTATACCTGTAGTTAAAAGGAGTGAGATTGCAGAAAAGCCCACATGTGTTCTACAATTATAACACTAGACAGCATGATAATAACAACTATAATAATAGCAATACAACAGGACAACAGGTTTTTCAATATGCCAATCACACAGGAGCCAGACCAAAGCAACAGAGGAATCAGTTTGCCAACAGGAACAATACAAGGACCACCAAGAATTTTGTGTGACAGTAAAGGAAGATACCACAATTGAGGTTAACAATTCCTCAATGGGTGTCTCTTCCGAGTTCTTTAATTCCTGTGTTGCATTAAGTCCATTGACCCAAGATCTAGGGTCTGAAGTTGATGTTTTCCACAATATATCTATGTCATCGGCAGATGAAAATGATGTTCAAGCACATGAACCAGGACCTTTGATTATATCTAACAAAAACAATGATTGTAAAGTTTTTAATTTCTCTTCTAGTACTGTTTCTAGTGAATTAGTTGAATTTTTGGCTAAGGGGTATACATATGTACCATATCACTGGGTGGACTTAATAAAAAGGATTATTGAGTTAAAAACATTTACTAGGAAACTAAATTTTCAAATATTATTTGGTAACAACACACATTCGGAAGAAGTACAGGTGTTTCGTACATCCAGTACATTTAATCCTCCCTTACATCCAGTCTTGCAGACATTTGAAGCTTTATGCAAACTTGACTTTAGACACATGGTTAAAGGAAGTACAGTTATAAACACAAATCCAGGAACCAACCAGGTTGAACGTGACTTTATTGAATATATACATTCAAAGGACATTCGGGTTTGTAAGCCCGATAAAGGGGGTGGCTTGGTGATTTTTGACAGTAGTGATTATAATGTTAGAATGAACCACCTACTGAACAATGAGGCTTATCAATTAATCTCTAGATCTGAGGTTAATAAAGCTTATAACTTAATCAAGAGTTGTATAAATGATTTGTTTATTGAGGGCCGTATTGACCAAGCCATGTTGAATTACATGACCACCGTTTTTCCTGTATACCCGACACTATTCAGTATACCTAAAATACACAAGGACTTAGTCAACCCTCCTCTGCGTCCTTTAGTGGATGGTCGAGGTTTGCCAACATATGCCTGTGCCAAAGTTATAGACTCACTTTTACAGAAATATGTTGCCCTTGAGGAACAAATTTGTAAAGTTTCCTGGTCCTTTTTAGCCAAAATAAATGATTTGGAATATGTTGAATCTTATAATTTCTTGACAATAGATGTCAAGGACTTATATACTTGTATTTCACACCAAACAGGCATGGAATGGGTTGCATTTATGATGTTAAAACATAATGCTTCAAGCAGAGATGTTTCTTTAGTGACAGAACTATTGGATTTGGTCCTAACAAACAATTTTTTATATTTAATAAGCAGTTTTTCATACAAAAAGTGGGTTTGGCGATGGGCTCCCCTTGTGGGGTGAGTATAGCAAACCTGGTTATGGCATACTGGGTGTCCGAGTATGTATTTAAAAATACTACTGTGTTTAACTCTATAGCTTACTACACTAGATATTTAGATGACATCTTTGTCTTACTAAAAGGAGACAGCATAGTAGGCAAGTATCTTTTAGTTAGTCTAAATACATCAACTGACTTCCTCCAGTTTACTTCTACATTCAGTTCAGAGTCTATAGCATACCTGAATATTCTGCTGACTAAGAATAGAATGTTAAAATGTTATACAGCAAAAATATATAGAAAAAAGATTCTAACACATTTTTACATTTCTCCAGTTGTCACCCTTTTTATCAAAAGAGGGCAGTTATTAAGGAACAACTTGTTAGAGCTTCCCGTATTACCTCTGAGGATGATGATTTCGTTGATGAATGTCAATTTTTAAAAAATGTATTTCTTCGCCGAGGTTACCTGGAGTCCTTGTTGGACTCATTGATAGAAGAGGTTAATATCAAGAGGAAAAGGCTTATTTTTAAGCCAATATTGGCTCTTAGTAGTAATGGTAGGTCGATCTCCCATGGTGTGGACACCTTTGCGTCACATATGAATAATTCTTTTGTTACGGAAAAGGGAAGATCTCTGACTTGTAGTTTTATAACTACATACAGCAGCGATAGTGCCCTATGTGTGGATATACTGAGGAAGAACTGGGAGCTTTTTAGATGCAATCAGACTTTATTTGACAAATTTGGTCATTCTCCAAGCATAGTATTAAAATGGGGGAAAAACCTCAAGGACCTATTGGAGAGACAACAAATGGGTCCATTTAAACTAGGTAGTATGTCGAAATGTGAGAACTGTAATTACTGTAAATATATAGATACAGTTAACTCGTTCACAGTAGCAGGTCACAAGTATAGATTAATAGATAGATTTAATTGTAATTTTAAAGCTATAATTTATTTAGTTAGATGTGTCTGTTGTCCTGCTTTCTATGTAGGGAAAACGGAGCGTAGGCTCCGGGATAGGATGTACGAACACCTGTATGCTATTAATCGTAATAAGCCTGATAATGCATTGGCTAAACATATCCACCTGAATAGTGACCATAAGTTTAAGTTTCTCGCTATCAATAAAGTAGAGCATAGTTTTAGAGGGGGACCCTTTACCCTCAAGTTGGAGGAGCTAGAACATAAGTGGCAGATTAAATTGGACGCAGGTAATATTCCTGGCTTAAACAAATTTACTTCTATCAGCAGCATTCTTAAACTGAAGAGCTTGCTGAGATAAAATGTCCATTACAGGGTTATTCAACCCTTTGGAAGTTTAATTTGATTTTATTACTATATTTATTAGTATTATTTTAGGAGTTGATGAGCATGATTCACAAATATGTATAATAGTAATGCTGCTATTTTTAATTTTAAGAGCTTGTTTTGAATAACAGTAGGTTTATTTATGCTGCTATTTTTTAGGGGTATGTATGCTGTTGTGTTTATGTATAGATTTAGTACAGACACAGATGATTCATATATATATCTTTGATTTAGTAAATATTATGTATTTTAGGTTTGTGTATGTTTTATGGTTAATTGGAGTGTGTTCCTTTAATGAGTAAACTATCCCACGTTTTTGGTGTTACTTTTTATTTAAATTGTAATCAGTTTTAGAGTAAATCACTTCTAAAGAAGTCTGCTTTGAGGGCAGATGAAAAGCGCTTAAGGTTTTGTCTGTTTCTGTGTAATTAAAGACGTGAGTGGATTCTACTGTGTTAGGGGACTTGTGTTCTTGTTTTACTCAGTTTTTTGTGCCTTCGTTGATTTCTAAAGTTTGTTTTCTGTAGTGAATACATACTATAACCACAGGGAGGAGCATAGGTGACATACAAGAGTGGAGGGAGATGTGCACAGGTGGAATATAGCCAATGTAGGAGGGTCAGTTTGAAGGAGATTGGAGACTGTAAAGTGTTGACAGGAGAAAGTGCAGTTAGGCAGCAGAGAGTGTTGGTCTGTAAGATGATGTTGATGATCAAGAAGAGGGGGAGTGTGAGGGCAGCACCAAGGATCAGATGGTGGGAACTGGAAAAGGGTGAGCTAGAAAGGTGCTTGGTGTGACATGTGGCTGGAGGAAGGAGTACAAGGACACCTGGTGTTGGACTGAGGAAGTACAGGACAGTATACAGAGAAAGAGGTTGGGGATGAAGGAGTGGGATTGTCAGAGAGATGAGGACAGTAGACAAGAGTATGATGAGATTAGGTGCATGGCAAAGAGAGAGTTGGCAAGGGTTAAAGATGAGGCATATGATGACCTGTATGATAGGTTGGACACTAAGGAGGGATGACAGGACTTGTACCAGTTGACTAGACAGAGGTGCTGAGATAGGTATGATGTGCAGCAGATAAGGGTGATAAAGGATAATGAGGGAAATGTACTCACAAGCGAGGAGAGTGTATTGAGCAGATGAACAGAGTACTTTGAGAGGCTGATGAATGAAGAGAATGAGGAAGAGAGGGTTGGATGATGTGGGTATGTTGAATCAGGAAGTGCAATGCCTTACCAAAGAGGAAGTAAGGATAGCTATGAAGAGGATGAATACTGGAAAGCCTGTTGGTCCACATGACATACCTGTGGTAGCATGGAGGTGTTTGGGGAAATGGCAGTGGTGTTTTTCACCAGCTTGTTTAATGATATCTTGGAAACTGAGAGGATGCTTGTGGAGTGGAGAGAAAGTGTTTGCGTACCATTTTAAGAATAAGGTTGATGTGCAGAGCTGTAGTAACTACAGAGGAATAACATTAATTAGTCACAGCATGAAGTCGTGGGAAAGAGTAGCGGAAGCAAGGTTAAGTAGGGCGGTGAAGAGTAGTGGTCAGTATGTTGTCATGCCAGGTAAGGGCACTACAGATACAATGTGAATGGAGTAGTACAGAGAAGGTCAGGAGTTGATTTGTGCCATTCTGGATGTAGAGAAAGCATATGACAGTGTGCCTAGAGGGGAGTTGTGGCATTGTATGAGGACGTCATGAGTGGTAGAGATATATGTAAAAGAGGTACAGGATATGTACAAGGGTTGTGCGACAGCGGTGAGGTCTGTAGCAGGAGTGATAGATGAATTTAAGGTGGAGGTGGGATGACATCAGGGATCAGCTGTGAGACCTTTCTTATTTGCAATGGTGATGGACAGGTTGACAAACAAGATCATAAAGGAGTGCCCATTGAGTATGATATTTGCAGATGACATTGTGATCTGTACTGAGAGTAGGATACAGATTTAGGAGACCATGTGGAGGTGGAGATATGTTCTAGAGAGGAGAGTAATGAAGGTCAGCAGGACTAGGACAGAATATCTGTATGTGAATGAGAAGGAGGGTAGTGGAATGCTGAGGATACAGGGAGTAGAGATTTCAATGGGGGATGAGTATAAATGATTGTGATTAACATTTCAGAGTAATAACAACTCTGGAGGACAGGTGAAGAAGAGAGTACAGGCAAGATAGTGAGGGTGGAGAAGAGTGTCAGTACTGATTTGTGACAGACAAATACCAGTAACAGTGAAAGGGAAGGTCTACAACAGGGTAGTGAGACCAACTATGTTACATGGGTTGGGGACAGTGTCATTGAGAAAAAGGCAGAAGTCAGAGTTGGACATGGCAGAGTTACAGATGTTAGGATTTGCACTGGTTCTGATGAGGGTGAACAGGATTAGCAATGTGTATATGACAGGGTCAGCCCATGTTGGATGGTTTTGATGCAAAGCTAGAGAGACAAGATTACATTAGATTGGACATGTGCTGCAGAGGGATGATGAGTATATTGGGAAAAGGATGGTAAGGATGAAGCTGCCAGGTAAGAGGAAAAGAGGAAGGCCTTAGATAAGGCTCCTGGATGTGGTGAGAGAGGACATGCAGGTGGTTGGTGTGACACAGCAGGATGCAGAAGACAGGCAGAAATGGCAACAGATGATCCACTGTGGCAACCTCTAATGTGAAAAGCTGGAAGAAAAAGAAGGAGATGTTGTAATGTCATTCTTCACATATTTCCCAATGATTTGCCAGACATAACACAACTGTATTATTAAATAACTATAAATATGAGCACATGTGGTCAGTGTGCATAACACTGGACAGTTTAATGGTATGTGCTCATTATATCAATGCAGTTCAATACACGTGTGCAAAAGTACTTTACTATGCAAATACCATGTATAGGTCTCTCACATTTCTGAGACAACCAAGTGTATCATAGTTGCATTCACAGGTAAGATATGGATATGTACAACACCCAGTAGCTGGCCTAGCATTGTCACAGTCAGTATTGTTCAACACACACTGCAGTAGTAGTCATATGTAAGCCATCCTTTCCTTGGGTGACTCAGGGGCCTGGTCTATGATCTATGATCTATGTCACTGCAGACAGACCCAGATGGTATGGCCATAGGTTCTGATCAGCAATATATCAGTACAGCAAGTCTTTTGAGACATATATATTACAGTTCCTATTACCCATTCTTATATATCCCCTACTGCAGTCCATGACATGCTTACTTGTTTGACATACTTGTTTTGTTATATTCAAGCGCAGGTGGTTATGTCCTGCTTGGTTTTTATGTTTCTTTTCATTGTCTCTCTCTCTCTCTCTCTCTCTCTCTCTCTCTCTCTCTCTCAAGGATGTAGGGTGTACATCTGTTTTGCAAAGGCAGCAGCTTGCCTTTTGTAGGTAATGCTCATGAGCAGCTGATGGCCTGTGCACCAATTGGTGTCCCCCACTTGATAATCACATGCTGGACAGCTGTGTTGTTATTCATATAGCTAATGGCATGGCAACACACTCCTATCATTGAGTACATCATGTGAGCGTTGGCCCTTTTCCTTGCCAGTGAGGAGGACTTCATGGAGGTGTGTGAACAACAGAATCGCAGAGGGTATTTGGAAATACCTCTTACAACCAAAACTGTGGAGATAGGCCAACAGAATGGGGAGAATGTTCCAGACATATGGGGCAGAATGCAAGTATTGCTGTTATATATTTGGATTCATGCTAGTCTAACAGGGTTTGTGTGGACATGAGTTCCTTGGTGATTTTAATTCTGACATTGTTATGTGTTTGACATAAGTCTCACCTATAGGACTATCCGCAGAATGGCCAGAATTTGGACTACTATGTTTGGTGTGTTCCTCAGGCATTTTTTGTCTTTGGAAATTCAGTAGCATACTCTGGGAATTGCAGTCAGTAACTCCTAACATCCATTTGTGTTTCTGACCTCATATACCTCAGAAAAGGTACGTTACAACTAACCCTGTTACAACAGCAACATTCTGAGTTTTATAACAGCAATATTTCAAATAATGCTGTTTTGGGGCATCTGTCCCACAATTATGTCATTTTTGCCCAGATGTCATGCAGTAAGAGGTTGATAGGTATGGTAAATGATTATGTAATGCCTACATTCCTGACATTATCCCAATGATGTATCAGACTGCCAGACATGTTATGTGAAAGAGGCCTTATATATGAGGGGAAAGACTGGACATTCTGTGAGACTCTGTACAGTTGAGAGGTCTGTGTATTTCTGGCAATTGTTGACAGACTTTTAGGACTGTATCACAGTGTATTGTGTCAATGTTATCTGGCCTGTGTAGGGAGTGTTGTGGATGTATGTGTTATGGCTCCTTTGCTATCTGCCTGTGCATGCTGCTCCTGTTTCTGGTGGTCTAGTGGCTGTATATGTATGTAGGGTCAGACTGAGACATGTCCCATAAAACAGTCAGGCATCATAGTACACTGTAAATTGGGTCAGTATATGTAGGGGTAGTGTGTGAGTGACAAACATGTTTAGATGTTTTTGTTCATACGGTCCTTATACTGTACTGTTCCTATGTCTTACTGGTATGTCACTGTGACTGTGGTTGAATTGATTGTGGGTATGCACTTTCACACTGATGTCTGTTTTTCAGTGCTGTGACATCCCTGTAGTGCCCGATAGATTTGCCAATACATGTGTAATTTCCCTAGCAGATTTGGGTTAGTGTTGTGCCAGTCTGACTGTAGTTTGGACAGTGCTTGGTGACATGCTTAGCAGCTGAGTGTAGTTTCCCTAATGTGATGTTATGTCCAGATATTTGTAGGATGTAGTGTTGCCTGGCCACCATGTTGTGTATTTCTGACACATCAGAGGCCTGATATGAGGGTTTCAGTCACTAACTAGTGGGAAGTAACTTAGTGTTGGACTTATGCTATTTCGGTCAATATTAGTTAGGACAGACATGAGGGTGTTACTGCAGCAACTGTGTGAGGTTATCTACCCCAGTATTCCAGATATGTCCTTATTTCCATGGCACCCCCCCCCCACACTTTGTCAGGCCTGGCCCAGGTTCATTGCACTAAGGGGTTCTGAGCCTACCTTGGGACTGCCTAAATTGTTATAGTATGTACAGATATATTGCTCATATTTCTGGTCTGTTCCACAGATGCATTATTTTCACATCCCTGGTAAATCACTGTGAGGATCTGAGGATTTCTGACAGTAAATGATGACATACATTTCAGTTTCAGAACTCACGTCCTTCAGAACATGTATGCTGAAACAAGCCCTGTCACGCTGGAAAGATTTTACATTTATAGGAGCGATATTTGAAATATGTCCCAAGTTTTGTCCCATTGTCCCCCATTTGGACAGCCTTGGGCCAGATTTCTTCCAGTAAGGGGTTGGTAGGTATGGTTCTGAGGTATTACTCCACTACATGTTATGAGTATATATATATATGTATATATATATATATATATATATATATATATATATATATATATATATATATATATATATATATATATATATATATATATATATATATATATATATATATATATATATATATATATATGTGTGTGTGTGTGTGTGTGTGTGTATTTATTTATGCATATCACTATTTATATTATGTATATATTTCCCAAAAAGATGCATCTCCATACATATATACATGTGTATATGTATAAATACAAGGCCTGGCTGACTGTAAGGAATCTTTTCCCTACTGTTGAATGAGCATATGTTGGAAAAAGAGTCAGCATTCCCTACAGCTCAGATGGTGTAGTGGTACATTACTCTGACTATGGTGTATAGGCCTCTAGGTTCAAGACCTGGCAAGACTGGTAATTTTGTTGCTCTTACTCCCACTTACTCTTGCTTACACCCACTAATTCTTTAAAAGAAAAGAGAAAGGGGTGATACGAAAGTAGCGGAGAAGGGGAATGTAGAGGAAAAAACAATATGGAAGTTAGCAACAGATGTGCAGGATGGGTGTACAGAATGTTCATAGCTGTCCATTTCTTATACAGCAACAGTTGCACATTTGTACACTTTGGAGGTGAATTTGGACACTCAAACCCCAGAGAGAAGGGTGAGGACAACAGAAATGTGGTCTTAAACCTGCTAAGCATAGCTGAGCATTGCTGACCATTGCCCACAGTTCATTCTCATAATATACTACACTAATGACTTCATTTAGTAAGTGTATATGATTGCCCTTACATGGGCAGCCATGGTGGTGCAGCGGTTAGTGTTGCCACTTCACAGCAAGAGGTTCTCTAGTTTGAGCCTCGGCTGGGGTGCCTTCTGTGTGGAGTCTGCATGTCCTTCCTGTGGTTATGTGGTTTTCCTCTGGGTGCTCCGGTTTCTTCCCAAAGCCATGTTGTAGGTGGATTGGTTACTCTAAATTGGCCCCGTGCATGTGTGTCCCTTTTGTGGCAGGTTGGGTGCTGAGCTGGCAACGCAACACCATAAAACTCCACTGCCAATCATGAGCACACAGCTGATCCGCTGTGGCAACCTCTAACTGGGAAAAAGCCGAAAGAAGAAGAATATGATTTCCCTTATATGACATGGCTGTATGTGCTTTTATTACAGTAGCAAGGGGTGTAACTATCCTGTATGGGACATGTGTATACATGGGTGTTTTCACATGTTATAAGCACTCACACATCCATTTTACACCAGCTACACTACTCTGAGTGACAAAAATAACTTACCATATATTTTAATGTGAACAAAGCACTTTTAACACTGCTTTCCCATGTGAATTTGGATTGCCTGTTGTATTACTCAAGCCGTGTACACCTGTATGCAAAGCTGGGACGCTGACCACTACACTATCTTGGTTTGGGGATTTGAGCTGTATACTTTTATTTATCGCCTGTTGGATATTAATATTATATTTCTATATTAAATGCAGAGTATTGCGGTTTTTGACCATGTCATTGAGGACTGATGTCATGACATTATGGCATACATTTCAATGTCAGACTTGTATCCTTCTGAACATTAATGCTAATGTGTAACTGTTGTCTATCAACTTTCTGTCTGTCCTATGTGCAGATAGGATGTCAGCGGTGGTCAGGCTGTGGTTGACTACACTGCAGAATGGATCTGAGAGCCCATGCCAGTGTTCATGTTGGATGCAGTCAGGAATGGTATCAGGCCTATGGAGTCCTCTGTTTGTTGCCTTTGAGAGGGCATTACAGACCTGCTTCCTGATCATGAGGGGAGGGGGGCAGGTGCTGTCCATGCACATGTGTACCTATGGGGGGATAGGGGGGTTATGTTTACACTTCACCTGTCTGCAACTGGTTACATATATCCATGGCATATGTGAATGTGGTGTATGTGGTGTTACTGACCACCACTACAGAGCAGATATGTGTGTTGCCTCTGGAATTGCAGACACACATCTGGAAGGCCTAGTGATTGGCCTTGGTGGACATCTCCAGTTTGCACTCAAAGACAGCCTTAGGGTACATCACATGTGACCTTATTTGCTTGTGCAGAACAAGGTGACATGGCTTTCAATGAGGCATCTGTTCCTTCATGGCCCACCCTGTGATTATTTCCACCTATGATGGTAGTTGTGTATTGCTGCTGTCCACCACAGGCCTTCAGCCTACATTGAGGGGGTTGATGTTGTCCTGTTGGATATTGCTGAGGCCATAAATCTATGTAGGTGCCTACATAGTGCTGTGGTGTGGGTCTGGAAACTGTTGCTATTTCCAACGTATGGGATGTCCTTTATGTGGGCCTTGCCCATTTTCCTTGCCTGTGTGGGGGACATTATGGAGGTGTGGGGGCTACAGCTTCACAGACAGTAGGTGGAAATACCTCACAGGACAGGACATGTGGAGACAGGCCAACAACATAGGGGACAAAGCTCCAGAATTGGGTACAGATTGTATGTCATTAGTGCTGTTATACACACGGAGGGTTGTTATACTGATAGAGTTAGTCTGGACATGCATTTACTGGGCAACTTGACATCTGACAGTGATATGCCTCTGACATACCTCTCAACTGGAATGTTGTCCACAGACTGACCAGATGTTTGCCTGTTATGCTTGATTTGTTCCTCGAACCATGTCTGTTTTTGTGGGATTGGTAGGATAATGTGACATCTATTGGTGTTCCAGACATTATATCCTTCAGAGATGTTATGTTACAACAACACGTGTAACACCAGCTACTGTTTCAGTTTGTAAAACCATTATGTGTGATATGTCTTTCTTTCCAGCCCTCTGTCCCACAAGTACATCATGCAATCTCCTGCACTACAATTACCATTAATTGCCAAATGCACTCCAGTTATCATGCCAATAACCTGGCAGACTCCTGGCCATGGTATGCAGTGGTGCCCAGGATTATGGTTCCACACCCTGGTAAATCTGTGAACATCTGTACATATGACAGTTATCTCTGTCTGGCCATTGTGAACAGACTGCCAAGACTGTGTAGCAGTGTTGTGTGTAGATGTTTGTTGGGCTGGGTAGGGAGAGTAGAAGATGTGAGTGCCATACATCCTTTACCTATCTGACTCTGCATGCTGCTACAGCTGCTGGCAGTCTATCATGTCTGTATGCTAGTAGGGACTGACTGGGAAATGTCCTGTAACACCTCAGGATTCCCAGTACACTGTAAATTTGGCCAGTATATGTTGGTGTAGTATGTTACTGGCAATCAGGATATGTTTGTTCAGACAGTCGTTCTATACCAGAGTTCATTTTGGGTACTGGTATGTTGCTGTGACTGTGTTGAAATGTTTTTGGGAGGACATTTTTGCACCTCTCTGCTTTTCACTACAGCTCCATCCCTGTAGTACATGCTATATTTAAATATGCATGGGTAATTCCCAGAGGACATGTGGTGGAGTGTCATGTTGGTCTTACTGCACTTCATAAGGTACTGGGTGACATGTTTGGCAGCTGTCAGGGGATTTCCATTCTGTTACATCACTGCAGTCATACCTCTACACTGTCCAGAGGCTTAGACCCTGTTCAGATGTGTGGTTCACATGTTTGGTCAGTTCCCCAGACAGTTGCTGTCCTTGTCTAATCGGTAGGATACTATAGGAAATGCAGTCAGTAAATGCTAACATCCATTGGTGTTACTAACTTCATAACCCTCAAAAAAGATATGTTGCAACAAAGCTGGTAACACCAGCAAATGTCTACATTTATCACAGCAAGTTGTCCAATATACCCCTGTGTTTGGGCCTCTGTCCCACAATTATGTCAGGCTTTGTCCAGATGTCATGCACTAAGAGGTTCAGAGGTATGTAGTATCATTATATATTGCATTCAATCCTGCTACCATCACAGTGATGTCATAGACCCCAGACATGTAAGAAGGAATTGGCCTTAGATGTAAGTCCTGTGCTTATACATTCTGTGGGAAACTGTAGATTTGAGAGATCTGTGTATGTCTGCCCATTGCTAAAAGACTGTCATGATTGTGTAACAGTGTAGTGTGTACATGTTATTTGGGCTGAGTAGGGAGGGGAGGTACATGTGAGTGTCATGGGCCCTTTCTATCTGACTGTGCATGCTGCTCCAATTTCTTTTTCCCTATTGCCTGTATATATTTGTACATGCAGACTGTGACATATCCCGCAACACTTCACGATTCACACTACACTGTGATGTGGGGCGATATATTTGGGGGTAATGTGTGAGTGGCAAATGGGATTTTGTAACTCACAAAATCATTATACCATAGTGTTCAGTTTGCTTACTGGTATGTCACTGTGACTATGGTGCAATTTTTTTGGGGGTATGCACTTTCACACCAGTGTGTCTTTTCCAGTAGTGTTACATCCCTGTAGTGCTTGTTATATTTGCTAATGCATGTGCACAGCCCCAGAGCTGGACTTGAGTAGTGTTATGTCAGTCTGATTGTAGTTTGGACATTGCTCGGTAGCCCAGTGTAGTTTCTCTACTGTTGTATTATGTCCACATATTTGTAGGATGTCCAGGTGTCTGGCCAATATCTTTGGTTTGGTCCCCATAACTGTTGTGTATTCTTGACACATCAGAGGGATTATGTGGGGATTGAGGTCACTAACTAATGTGAAGCAATTGAGTCCTGCAATTGTGATATTTCAGTCACTACATGTTAGGATATATGGTGTTCCTACATCAACTTTCTCAGCTTATTTACTGACGTATTTTGGATATGTCCCTATTTTCATGCCTTTGTCCCCCCACTTTGTCAGGCTTGGTACAGATTCATTGCACTAAGGGGTTCTGAGCATACCTCTCCATTGCTGGATTTTCACAGATTGTCCAGATGTTTCGCCCATACTTTTGTTCAGTTCCACAGTTTATTTGTATTTGTCTGGTAAATCACAGAGATGATCCAAGGATATATGTCAGTAAATAATGACATAACATTTCAGTTTCCATCCTCATTCCCTTCAGTAATTGTCTGCTGAAACGCACCCTGTTGCTGTAGCAAATGTCTTCATTTTTAACAGCAAAATTTGAAATATGTCCCTATATATGGCCAATCCCCCTCCCCTTTTACAACCGTTGTACAGGTTTCTTGCATTAACAGCTTGAGAGTGATGGTTTTGAGGTATAACTGCACTGCATGTTTTATATATATATATATATATATATATATATATATATATATATATATATATATATATATATATATATGTGTGTGTGTGTGTGTGTGTGTGTGTGTGTATGTCCATATACAACACATGACTGGTAAAAACAACATTATTTCGTACAGCTCAGATAGTGTAGTAGTGCATTCCTCTTAGTGTTCAGGATCATGGGTTTGACACTTGATACTGTTGTTTTTTTTTTTTTTTTTCATTAATGTTAAATGTCCAGAATGCATGATATGTTTGTTAAAGCATTGCAGTTTTTCACAGCTCAAATGGTGTAGTTGTCTTTTACTGTGATTTTAGAGGACAGCATCCTGTCTTCAAGACTTGGCAGGGCTGACTATTTTGTTGTTGGGCAGAACAAGGTCTGATGGATACAGAGTGCTGAAGGCACATTTAAGCATATTATATTTATATATTTTTATTATAACATAATATTTATATACACATTATAATTTTACATTTACCTTCCATGAATCCCCCTATGTTCTTTCATTAACTTATATTCTTGTGTGACTATACTGTATGGGGCACTTGTGTTATATGGGGGTTTCATGTCTTTTCTACACTGACATCTCACTTTTGGAACTGCTACACTACCCTGGTTGACAAAAAAGGTTGCTACATAGTTTTAAGTTTAGTAAAATAATTTTAGCACTACTTTCACATTGGAAAATAAATTATCTATTTTGAGACTGGAACCATGAATGCCTGGCTGTAAAGCTGGAACTCTAGCTACTACACTATCTTGGCTTGGAAACTTTACCTATTTGCATTTAGCTCCTATGGGAGGTTTAAGCTATGCTAAGCAGACAGCCATAACATACACACCCACTTAGCTACACTTAAACATTCCTTAGGCTACTGGAAAAAAGGTTTTATATATTATTATGACATTATTAGGTTATATGGGTGTACACTGTGGTGTTCTGACAATTACTTTGGACTGGGATCATGAAATACTGGCACTGATTTAGCTTTCAGGCTTCTAGCCTTCAGGGACTCCTGCTAATACATGCCCTGTTATCTATTAACTTTCTAAGTGTGAGAGAGTATTATTTAACATCTGTCCCTATTTGCCCCCCCCCCTCCATCATTTTTGGCTTTGTCCAGATTTTTTGCTCTAAGAGGTTGAGAGGTATGATGTCCAATATTTGAGTTTAAGATTTCATATCCTTCTGAAATGTATGTTAACACAACTCCTTTTATTCTAGCCACTTTCTAGTGGTTTATCAGAGCACTATTTAAACTTTGTCCCTATTTGGGAGCCTTTATCCCCCTATTATTTTTAGCTTTTCCCAGCTTCTTGTGCTGAGAGGTTGAGAGGTGTGAGTGCTGTGCAGCACTTTAGCAAGGCAAGGGGTGTGTTACAGAACATGTAACACACACCCTGTATTGCTTTCTTATGGCTAGTTTTATTTCAGTGTCTGTGGACACTAAAATGATCATTCTTTCATTTCAGTGTCTGCAGGCAGTTAAATACTGGCATAATGTTAGAGCTTTGCCCTAATATTATGCCAGTATGGCCTAGAAAGTGCTGTACGGCACTTTCTGAATGCAGGGGGTGTGTTTAGTGTCCTTGCACTACAAGGACATGCTCCCTACACTCGTTCATGTTTTGTGTCCATGTAGTTTTAAACAGCAGTGCCCTTTCATGGATATGCAAGGCGCACTGCTATTCTACATGGGCACGAACCGTTCTGTGCAAGAATAGTGTTATTCTTGCATGGAGCATTGTGAATCCTGGGGTACATATTATAACTTTAGCTCCTAAAATCTAAAAAACATAAAATTAACTTTTAATTATTTAAAAAACAGGTAAGTATGCAACAATAAATAATTTATAAATAAAATATTTAAAAATTAAATGGATACCTATCTAAAATATATTACTACTAATAAACCATAGATAAAAATTAAAAACAAGTATATTTATAAATTCATTCATTTCATTTCTCATCCTAATACATTAAACCTAGTATTGCAATTATTATACAAGGATACACTATAAAACTTAAAAAACAAGTAAACTTCAAAAACACAAAAAATCCAGATTACCTCCACTGGGAGCTCATCCCAGAACCTTCTGCATATAAGACAAATTTAATAATTACTATACTATAATCATCTTTTAAGGGCTTTTATTCTCAACCAACAAACCATATTACAGTTATCATTAAGCCCTGGTTTAATGTATTAGGATGGGGTAGGAAATTAATGAATTTATAAATATGCCTCTTTTTAATTTTCATTTATGGTTTATTAGTAGTAATATATTTTATATGTGTCTATTTAGTTTTTAAATATTTTAATTATAAATTATTTATTGTTGTATACTTACTTGTTTTTTAAGTAATTAAAAGTTAATTTTATGTTTGTTAGATTTTAGGAGCTAAAGGTATAACATGTAATGTTTTTGAGCACTCTCTGTAAATCTGGAGAAGATGAAACATTGTGGCTTCAACAGAGATTATTTAAGGGCTAAGTTGGGTGTAGTTTGTTTAGATTTATCTGAGGGTGTTTTGGAAGGTACCAGGACAAACGTGCTAGTATCTCACTTTATTTAATAATACTTTTTTATTGTTTTTAAGTGTGAGTTTGTTAATAAACCTTCTGAAGGAACTTTAATCCATGCTGGACTGGCTGCTGCTTTTTCTGTTGATCGTTCACCATTTTGCGGGATTACTGGTTTGCTGTTTGCATCTCTGGCTGGTTTTGGAGTTTTGTACCTAAAGGAATGGCCAAAGTAGGAGTTGCAGCTTCCCAGATTTTATTCACAGATCCAAGAGGTGAATTATCTGAATTACAGATCAGTATTTGTAATTTTATGAAAATTATAGAGATGCTTACACAGAGAGTGGATGCTTTGACTGCACAGACTAATGGAGGTAATAATGGCCCTCTTTTAGTGATTTAACATGGATGTTCCTGATAATGGACAACTTAACCCTATTAATGTGAACAGTTTCACAGTAAGACGGAACTCAAGCTACTGATAATTTAAATTCAGACTATTGTTTGGACATTAAAGAGTGGTTGAGTACCATTATACATTTGTCTAATACTACCACTAATGCATTTAATGTTGTTAGCCATGGTGTTTCTAGTATTAATGATATGCTGGGGGGAATTGAATTACAGGTTGTTTAAGATAAAAAAGTTACAACTAGAAAATTCATATTTGGTAACCTGTGTTAAGGAAAACTTAGTACCGAAAGGGTTACAATATTGAAGGTACCCCACCAGACTGGGACAGGATTCTACCTTGTATAAACAACTGTTAGTTTTGTTTAATAGACAGGGGCTCGAATATATGGAGCTTCTGATAAAACATAATAATAAATTGATAGAAAATTCGATGGCGGACACTGTTTAATTGGACAGTAACCTTAGAAAAGATCTTGACTACCTCAGATTTAAAAATGAGCATCTTAATATGTTTGATAATATTGGCTACCAACTAATTAAATTTAAACAAAAGAAAATAAACACCCTTGAACATGATCACAGAGAATACTCTGCTGGGGTAGCCTACCCCGACCCATCTCCTTCACAAGTATGGGGTAAAAAAAAATTTGGGCCCCCATCCACACAAGTGCAAGAAGGACATATTAATGGTGGAACTGAAAGAGGCAATTTTCCTGCCCATACCACTCAAGTGGACAGTCTGATTCACGAACCCCATGAGGACACTATGAGGACTAATAACCCCCAGAAGCCATCTGACAATAATCTATCAGATGTTCCCCCTCTGCAAAGGTCAGAGAGTTTAAAATAGAAAAATCAGAGGGGGTCTGGGGGGAATATGGGGGGCAAACAGTACAGAGGAAGAATTATTGGGGGGAACAAGCTATAGAAACTCCCCGCCAAGGACAGCCAACTGTCGGCATTATACAGAAATGACCATATTGATGACTATTTTTACCCACAAATTATTAGAAATGACGGAGATGACTTTAAAATATATATTTTTTTGGGATTTTACAGTGGACACCTGATTAGCAAACTTGTTGGCTAAGGGTCTGACTTTTGTCCCCTCTAAGAGGGCTAATATTGCAAATGTTATTATGGATTTAAAACAGTACACATTTAAGATGAATTTCAGACTAATTTTTAATGAAATTCCTCATGTTCTTTCAGGGTTGAAAATTGCTAGCACATATAATCCATCTCTCCACCCTATTTTACAATTGTTTTTAAAAATATGTGAGATGGATTTAAGGTTGACCTTGGGTACCACTAACTATCCACAGGTGAAATGTAATGTTTCTAAAGAAGAAACAAAAGTATTGAGTGAGATTATGGCATGTGGGCTAAGGGTCAAGAAACCAGATAATGGGGGAGGGTGGTGATTATGGATATGGATGATTATAATACAAGAATGGAGTTAATTTTAAACTCTGGAACTTATGCCCAGGTTAGTATTAATGAATTAAATCAAGCACAGAGGAAAATAAAGGGTCAGTTAAACAACATGTTTATTGAGAGCAGGATTACTGTATATGAATTTAACTATATATTTATGCCCACTCCTCTTACCCCCATAATTTATGGGATGCCTAAAATACATAAGGCAGCCACTAATCCACTAATGAAACCCATAGTGGATGGCAGGGGGTCCCTTACTAGTGCCTGTGCTAAATTCCTGGACCAAACCCAGAGGAAGAAAAGCCAGTGAGTAAAGACAGCTGTGATTTTTTAGAGAAGATGAACTGGCTAGAATTTTTTGAGGACAAGTTTTTAGTCACTGTAGATATGAAAGATTTGTACTCTGTGATCCCGCATTCTGAGGGTATTGAGTGGTTTTGTGAATATTTGGCAGAAAGAGAGCTGGGACAAAGTAAAATTAATTTGTACAAGGAAATACTTGAAATTATTTTGAAAAATAATTATATTTATTTTAAAGGAAAGATTGATTTGCAATTGGAAGGAGTGGCTATGGATTCGAATGTAGGGGCATTATTTGCGAACATTATTATAATCAAATGGAAGGAAAGGTTTATTTTTAATGGGCAATTTAATAATTCTATCAGATTTTATACTCGATACCTTGATGATTTGTTTGTAATTTGGAAAGACACTAAGCAATAACTGGAGTGTTTTACAGAATACATCAATACAACCACCCATTTTTTGTGGTTTACTATGCAAGTTGACAAGGACAAAATTTCTTATCTTGATATCTTGTTAGAGAAAATTATGAATATAGAAGTTGTATTGCTAAGATTTATTGTAAACCCACCTATTCCAACATAATTTTGAAGCATTTGAGTAGCCACCCATACCATCAAAAGAAACATATAGTTAAAGGCCAGTATGTAAGGGTGGCTAGAATGGCAACAGAGTTTGAGGATTTTATTAAAGAGTATGGGTTTATGAAAAATATGTTTTTGAATAGGGGGTACATTAAAAAAAAAATGATTGATGCATTTTATCACAGGTGATAAAAAAGAGAAGGGATGGATGGTATGTGCCTAGCCTGGCTGAAGGGCAAGAAACTCAGAAGAGATCTGTGAATGCCCTTTGTTTAACCCCTTCACATATACAACTGCATTTATTATTAGTTTTAGTATGGATAGTGCAGTTGTCTGGAGGGTTCTTAGTAAGAATTGAATTTCATTAGGGAGGATGGTGAAATGGTATCAAAATTGGGGGAACAACCCAGTGTATATAGAAGAAACAACAACTTGAAGGGTATATTAGAGAGAAGGGTGATGAAATTGGAACCAATAAGGTATGGTATTAAGAAATGTGGACACTGTCCACAATGTAAGTGGATCAGTGTGGGGAACAGCTGTACTAATTTGGACAAAATATTTTATTTTAACTGTGGTTTAATTGCAGAGCAACTGGTGTAGTGTATTGAGCTTTATGTTATGGGTAACCTTAGAAATGATCTTGACTACCTCAGATTTAAATATTTATATTTATATAGGTAAATCTGAACAGGCTTTAAGATCTCGATTATATGAACATGTATATGACATTAAAAATAATAAAAATACAAGCGCCCTGACAAAGCATACCTTAGTTACCCTGAACACCCCTTCAAATTTGTAATTTTAGAAAAGTGGATGCTGGGAAATGGGGGGACTTGGCACTTATGGCTAGAAATAAGGGAATTGTACTGGCAGCTCTTTTTCAATGCTTTTAAATCCCCAGGACTTAATGATAACTGTAATATAGCTTGTTTGCTGAGAATGAAAGCAGTTGAAAGATGATTGTAGCGTAGTGGCTATTATATCTGTCTTACATGCAGGAGGCTCTGGGTTCAGCTCTCCGTAGAGGTAATATGGATTTTTTGTGTTTTTGTCTTTTAAGTTTTATTGTGCATCTTTGTATAATACTTGCAATACTAGGATTAATATATTAGGATAGGGAAGGAAATTAATGAATTTATAAATATGCTTGTTAATTTTCATCCATGGTTTATTACTAGTAATATATTTTATATACGTATCCATTTAATTTTTAAATATTTTATTTATAAATTATTTATTGTTGCATACTTGTTTTTTAAGTAATTAAAAGTTAATTTTATGTTTGTTAGATTATAGGAGCTAAAGTTATAATATGTAATGTTTTTGAACACTGTAAATATGGAGAAGGGGAAACGTGGTTTCAACAGAGGTTATTTAAGGGCTAAGTTGGGTGTAGTTTGTTTAGATTTATCTCAGGAAGTTTTGAAAGGTAACAGGAGTGCTGGTATCTCACTTTATTTAATGATACTTTACTATTTTTTAGTGTGAGATTTTTAATAAACCTTCTAAAGGAACTTTTATCTGTGCTGGACTTGCTGTTGTTTTCTCGGCAAGTCATTCACCATTTTGTAGGATTACTGGTTTGTCCTTTTCGTCTCTGGCTGGTTTTGGAACATTATACTGTTTAAGTACTTTTTCAAATTTATGAATAAAACTATCAAAATGATCACCCTCTGTAAACTGTGGAAGAAATTGCGACCTTTACCTCCATGATCCTGGCAAAGAGTCAGCATCTCCCCCTCATGTTGACCCTGCTTCTCATTTTCTTCAGCCTCCAAATGCCACAGTCTCTGCTGAGTCTAATTCCCAGTGTTTGGCCTCCGGTTCAAGTCTCTTTAACTCCAGATGGATTTTTAAATCCTCTGAGGAAAAGATGAACTGTCCTGTTTCTGTTGGCTGCAAATTCCCATCACAAGTCTGGTTATCCTCCTGGTTGCTGGTGTGGGCTACAGCTGCAATTAAAGCTGAAATGATTTCTTCCTTAGTCAGATTGGCATGCACCAGTCCTTTGGATTTGCACACTTTAGCCAACACATTCTTTGTCAGCTTGCCTTAATCCTTTGCTGACATCTTTGCATACTTTCTCTGACTAAACTAAATTAACAAAAAAATAAATAAATAAAACCGGTTGTGAAAATAAAACTCTGAATGTTTACCTTGTGGCTGCTGAGAATACACAAGTTTAGTGACAACTGCCTACCGGCTACAGAAGTTCAATTAATATCCACACTATTGCTCACCAATATGTGACATTCCCTCTCTGGGCCAGTAATCAAGGATATTGAATCCTCACCACTGGCACTGGAGAGGGATGTCCACTTTGAACCAAAATGGATACACCCAGTATTTCCAAATGCAGCACTCAGCATCAAGCACAATTTTTCTTAAGAACAAATGGGGAACACACTCAGTCCAGAAGCTGGTTTCACTGGCACAGCTGTAGAGTTGAGTCCTCAGCCGAGTGTCCAAGCCAAGTCCTCCAGCATCCTCTCTATGAAACCACTGCTTCGTGTCCCTGCTCCAAATAGGTGACAAACACACTCCGTGAGATTTCATTTGCACACACACACACACACACACACACACACACACACACACACACACACACACACACACACACACACATGCCTGGGAAAGGCTGGCACATATATGCTAGCTATGCCACATTCTACCAAGACTATAAAGTAGTTACACCACCACCAGACACTGAAAAGCCAGCTATTCCAAGGCTCTTACAAGTGTACCCAATTATACTGAGTGAAATTAATATTAATACAAATGGTAGTGCTTGGCCAATGTGGTAAGACTTTCAAGAGTGGCCAGGGTAGTCATTAAATATCTATAAGTACTCTCAGAGAATACAATATTCTCTAAAATATCAGCCACAATGAAAAGTTTAAATATGTTTAATATAATAAAATAATACTAAATATCTATTTACAATAAACACCAGAGTTTCAGCCACAGGACATATTAAAATAAGACAGACAAACAGGTTCACAAAGATAGAGAAAAACACTACTTAACAAATCTCACTATATTTTTCTGACTGATCTAATCAATTGATCATCTTCAGTGTAATTCCACATGATAATTATTGGCAAAAGGTATCATAGAAGACTTCATCATGAAAGGAAGACTTGTTATTATTTGTTACATCAGTTTCTACTAGATCACCATTATTAATGGTGTTTGCCTGGAGTATTATATACTATTCTTTTTGTACAGGAGAGCCACTAACATTATTCCATTCCTCTTCCTGGTGAGCAGACTAATTGACCAAACCGACCTAACAACTTTAGGTCCCTGCCAGCACACACCGCCATTTTTCAGACACCTCTTTCAAATGTAGACTCACTGAGCATGCCTTCTCCATTCTTGTAATCATTTACCATTCTCCTACATATAAAACCAGCACTCCCTAAATTTAATTCAAAATTAAAGTCTTTCCTTATTCTAACAGGCAAAATATAAGTGCTTCCGTAACAGTAGAGTTACATAAATGATCCACCCAAAAATCCTCCTCTAAATAAGTCCCATGTGTGCAGATTTTTTTAAATTTGTATATATTCTGTCTGACAGTGTTGTATATATACTATGACTACTGCTTGTGTAATTGTAATTGTTTGAGAGTGTACATTCTCTAGTTCTGATAAACCAATAAAAAAGCTGTACGTGTACTCCTCTGAAGACAGTTAAAACTATTTAATAACACAAACCACAATACAGATGAAGCGCTTTTTTTTTTAGCTGCTAGCTAAACTTCATCAGATACAAGTGCATTGTGCTCCCTCCTTTTCTATTAGCAAGAAGTCATGTGTACATTCTTAATCAGTCCTTATTATTCAATTATTTCTTAAAGCAAACGTTCCCTTGTGATATACTTTGGTGTCCCTTCTATCAAGTAATACAAGAAGTTACAAATTCTTAACATTAACTTCAAATTCTTCACATAGAAAATTCCTATACATAGTCATGTCATCTCAACAAACTTTTCAGTTTTAAAATACAAGAGATAGGACATGTTTCATTAAGGGCAGGGTATTGACAGGCATCTAGTCTTAGCTGCCACAATAATTCTGATTTTTCTAAATGTGCGTCTCCCTTTATTATCATAAATTTATTGTCAAGGAAGCACATATAGAAATACAGCTGTGATGTATTCTCCTCATTATCTAATACAAATTCATGCTCCCAATGAGCCATTACTAAGTTGGCGAAACTCGCCCCACACAGTGACCCCATCGTAACTCCTGATGTTTGTAAATAATATTCTTTATTGAATATAATAAAGTTAATAGTTAACACAAACAGCAACTAGTTTGGTTCAGAGGTTTTTGGACTTTGTCAATGCAAATGCACTGGAACAGCTAGTCCACAAACCCACAAGAGGTTCAAATGTCCTGGACATAGCAGTGGCGGATTTAGGCTTTGGCGCAGGGGTGCGCGCCTCCCCCTTTTTAAACTGATTGTATAGCTTGGCTAGGACATCGGAAAGCATACATAAAGTAGCTTTTTAAAAAAAAAAAAAAAAAAAAAAAATAGTACGTACATATTTGGTGTTGGCTCCTTTAAGGAGGATACCAGCCACGCGGAAGTGAGCTCATGGTATGTCCGGCTGGCTACGAGTGGGAAATGTGCAGTAATGAGCGAGCGAGTGGAAGAAAACGACAGTCGGAAATCATTTAATGGATTATCGCTGTGAGCGGGAAATGTAGTTGGACTTGAATCACTTGATCAGGTAAGAGAGTGTGTGAAATGTACTTGGTAGTTGGACTTGATCAGGTAAGAGAGTGTGTGGATTATCGGGAAATGTGGTTGGTAGTTGGACTTGATCAGGTAAGAGTGTGTGTGTGTGTGTGTGTGTGTGTGTGTGAAATGTAGTTGTTAGTTGGACTTGATCAGGTAAGAGAGTGTGTGGATTATCGCTGCGAGTATTACACTTTGTGTGTGTGTTGCTAGGCACAGGTGTTCACTGAACTGTTAACCTTCTACTTACTAATAACAGAACTCACAGAGAGACACTCTTAAGTACTAACAGAAAAAAAAGTAGAGAAAAAAGGTGTGGAGAAGGCATATAGTATATGTCTTCTCCACACCTTTTTTCTCTACTTTTTTTTCTGTTAGTACTTAAGAGTGTCCCTCTGTGAGTTCTGTTATAGTCCAGGCATGATGTCAAGAAGCCATGCCATCTTACCATTGTTGTCCCCATTACAGTGGCATCAGGATGAATCCTGTCTTGGCAAAACAAGTGTGACATATTTTATTTATTTATTTTATTTTACATTTGATAACCAGGAAAGTCCGTCTGGACTGACAGCCCTTTTTCAGCAGAGGCCTGGGGAGAAAAGCCTGTATTACTCAGCCAGTAGGAGGAAGTAAATCTGTTGTATAATTCATACTAAAGTATCAATAAATGTCAAACCTCTGAGGTTACAATGATCATGCCTGCTGAAACATTTAGTCCAACAGCACCAGTCTACTTTTTCAATATATTTTTCATGACCAATATAAGGGTAGGTTATCTTTTACATTCTAACTAGCTACTTCACCTGAAATACTATGCATTTTTGTGTCATTTACAGCAAAGTTAAGTTGTCAGTAGCTGGCCAGTTCAGTGGTGCAGAGGGATAAAGCTTTGACTGTGAATCAGATGTCCTGAGATCAGTCACCTGGGTGCTGAGGAAATCAGCTGGTGTGGGATTCATTAGCAAATGCCATCTCATCCATGCATGGTTAACACCCATTAGAAGTAAGTACTGCATCATGAAATAAACAAGGGCCAGGGCATACTCACCCACCAAGGTATGCTATTTTGGAAAGCAGTCATCATTTAGCTCATGTGCAGAAACAAGACTGAATCATTGGAATGAAGCTGTAGGATACTACATGTCAAGCTGCTAATCATGTCAACAGGGACAGGTAAAACCTTGGAAGATTGTTTGACTTTGCCATGGGGAAACAGTGAGTCAGCTGGATAATGGGGGAGGGGGTGAATAATCAAGTAGTGGGAAGGCAACACAACAGGAAAACGTTATCCGTTCAAAAGTAACTTCTGAATTTGTGTGAACATGAGGATATTCACATAAATGGCAGACTGAGCAGCTGGGGGCAACTTGTTCTGATACACACACACACACACACACACACACACACACACACACACACACACACACACACACACACACGCACACACACGCACACACACACATTCTATAGTTTCTCAAAAAAAGATACAGAAAAGACTACTTGACTATACTAAACAATTATATTTAGCTTTACTTTATTCAAGGTTATCAAGAAATGCAGTTAGAAAAGTTTTTCTGGAGAAATTTTGGACTTCCACTCAGTGGATAATCAGTTGCTCCCCATGTGTCTCCTTGATAGCTGGGTCTAATAATGCCCACTTTGCTACAATTAGAAGATAAAGGTATTTGAGGTTGGTATCATACTGCTGCAGAGGGATTCATTTCACCTACTGTATTTTTCTTCCTGATCCTGGAAACAACACAGGACATGCAGTGGGCTTCAATTCTGAACTCTCTCTCACTTCTGAAAGTGGCTGACATCAGCAGGATTCTCCACGCACCCTCCAGCAATATTGTATGTGTTTCTCTGGTCTTCACTGGGGAAATCAAGCCACATGAATGTACCCTGAGTATTTGCTTCCCTCTTACCCACAAGAATGGGTATGACCATTCTTCCTACTTGCATCATCAAGTTTTTGAGCCAAACTCGGGTCACCTGGGCCATAGTCAGGATTCTATCCTTCTATACCTCCAGTGCAGGGTCAGTTAGAAAAGTTTTAAAAATAAAACTTATCTTATGAATACATATCTATCTATATATAGACACATACAGTAAGACCATAAGATTAGTTGTGAATGCAGATATTTATATAATAAGGGAGCCTGGCCTGTCTACAAAGCACTATTGGTTGGCATCCCATTTGTGTCATCACTAGTATGTGACCAAACAGCCTTTCAATGTAAAGATAAATTAATGGTGTAACAGGGATTTCCCCTTTCCCCATGTAGGCACAACTTCAGAGTTGGTACATGTAAGTGCAAAGGAAATCTGCGGCACACTCCCCTGCACTAAAATGCTGAAGACCACACTGCCAAACTTCTGAATTTGCCTCCCCTGCAGGACCCATATTAGCACTTGTTCCTGGGCTTAAACTGGTAGGGATATTCAGTATTCAAGACTTTTGGACAATGTGCTCGTTAGCATTTTGGTCTTCTATATTATGTTACTGGGATTATGCATTTTAGGACTGTGGACTTCAACCTTCTGTATTTATGGTTACCTGGCAAGTCTGCAAATCATGCATCATTTCTGATCATCTCATAAAGATGTGATAACAAATGTCTGAAGCTTCCCAAATGAAAATGGCATTTTGGACACAAACATCCTCACAGAGTGTTCTGCAGGATGGCTGCACCCCACATTCCCTTACCACTTATATATACCAAAATGAGGAAAAGGGACATCCATGTTGCACCATTAATTCATATCACGATTGGAGGCTTCAGTCTTCTGATAGTAAACCTTTGTGTGTGTGTGTGTGTGTGTGTGTGTGTGTGTGTGTGTGTGTGTGTGTGTGTGTGTGTGTGTGTGTGTGTGTGTGTGTGTGAAAATTTATACATATGACACACTCACAAATATATTCAGGTGTCATTTTTGAAGTAAAAAATCAGCTGATTAAACATTACCATCTTTTTTTTTCAATGCAGGATGATGAATAGTGGGGTTCAGGGATTTTTTTTTTTACATGTTTTTGTTGATAACTTACATGTCAGTTAAATGTCATGTATGTGTGTGTGTGTGTATATATATATATATATATATATATATATATATATATATATATATATATGAATCTCCTGTGTAACCTAAAGCCATACAGTTTCTTATTGTTTGAAAGATGGTGATGCAGTTCTTAACATTTCTGTATTTTTTAACAATGGAAGTTGCTAGATGTTTGCAGTTTGCTTTGTTAATACTGCCCGGATTGTGTGCATTATGTGTAAATGTGTATCACTCCTGAGTGATGTAACAATAATTACCTCAGCAGAACACAGATTTTGGAAAAGTTGCCTAATTTTTTAATGAGACTGGAAAATGTATGTACCATTCTTTGCAAATGTTCCAGAACTTGTCTGCTGTTTTAAGTGTAGTGGGTAATGTAGACAGAGTTCGCACTGTTCAGTTTTTAAACCTTGAATGGTACATTGGAATCAAAAGTAGTTTCCCTTCTGTGGCAGTGTACAAGGTTTCCTGTCTAGTAGAACACTCTAGTATTATAGCCTTAGAAAAGCAAAGTGCAAGGTGTCAATACAGATAGCTATCCTGGAAAACTGGAAGCATTTTGTCTGGTTCATTATTTGGAACTGGTCATTTTCAGATATTTATACTGATTGGTAATGTGTTCAAATCATGGTGCTTGGGACACTTTTATAGATTAATTCTGATACACCTGGCATTCTGTGTCCAGTTTTGTTTTGAACCCACCAGTTGCATATTTAGGTAAGCAGACTGTCAGTACTAGGACTTTACCAAATGATGCAGCACCTTTTAAAAGTTCCATTGGTACAGACTTTGTGATTTGACTTCATACCTGTGAACAGAGTTTAGTAGCAGCACTAGCTGGAAGGGGTACAATTGAATGGTTCATAACCAGCTGGTTTGTCTTGTTTTTTGGGAGTTGGGTAGGTGGTGAGTTATCTTCTGCAGTCTGCCCTGTACTGGAGACTTGAATAGCCTGGAGAGAGCATGGTAAGTTGTTTTTTTGGCAGAACCTAGGACTAGGGTATATATGGTATGGTAAATGGATTCCAGGTTTGTTTTTCTAATCATATCAACCAGCTGGTTAGTGATGGCTATAGAACAATAGTATAAAAATGCTTACCAAGTCTAGGAAATTGGAAATGAAGTCATTGTTTTTTAGTTACATTAGACCCAAACTTGAGTATGGAATAACTATATGGAAACCATATAAGAAAATCATGAGTGAACTGTAAAGACCCCAGAGAAAATATACCACGAGCATCAATGGAAGTGAAAATTTAAGTTACTGTGAAAGACTAAAATATCTTAACATGGTCTCAGATATTTAAGAGCTGATCTTATTCAGGTATATAGGGCATTTAGAGACTACCTCTGGGAATATTTAGGGTTATCAAAAAGTAGTAGCGAAACATCAGACAACCTATTTAGAAGATTCTATGGGAATGAAAAATGTACTAATTGCTTCTCTAAGAGATGAACTGATGCATGGAAGAGATTACCATATTACATTAAAGCAAGTACTAGTTTAGATATTTTTAAGAACAGTCTGGAACTTATGAGAACTGTTTTGGTATATTGGCAGGCTAGAATGGCATTATTGCCCACACTTGAAATATTTCTGTGTATGCAGAATCTAAAATGGGAGAACAAAGGCCCAGAAATCGGGGAAATATTTAAATATCACTTTTTTAAACTTAGAAAGATGTTGGGATACGTGGATATGTGTTAGCATGCATTTTCACTGTTTAAGCGAACATTTTTTCCATGTTTAGGATTCTAAAGGCTGTGTTAGTGTACATATGGTCAGTCTGATGCCAACTCAAACTGTAGAGAGGGGGTTTATTTATATTTGACAACACATTAAAATCAATGGCTTTACAAGGAGTATTTGAATGTTGCAGCTGTTCAAACCAACAATTTTATATATGTGTGTAGAAACAGTCTGTTTGGTTATCACAGAAGTGGCGGTCTGTCTGGGGATGGAAAGGCAGCATAGCTCTTGACGGTATCTCATTATGAGGAATGTTCTTCAGTTTGTGAGTGTTAGCTGTTGCCATGGTATACAATACTGAATCATGTTAAAACAGGAAAACTGTTAAATAAAATAACTGTTTTCTCATACTTATGCTATGAGCATCCTAGATGAAGCTGTTAGTAAATGTTCGCCTCTTGCTCCATATTGTCACATTATGTTCTATATTTTGGAGATGAGGGGTTGAGAGCTATGGGAGGCAGTCAGTGGAAGAAAGCAAATGGCAGACTTTAGTCTGTGTAGGACATATTGTTTAGCCCTAGTATCCTTTTAGTAAGGCTTCTTTGTGGGCATTCCAGTTGCATGTGTCTGGACAGATACAGGCCAAAGGGGGCATTATGCTCAATGACTGGCCTAAGGAGTGCTGAGTAAAGGAGGGCAGGGACATCCTAGATCTGGACATAACCCATTTCTTTAAGCTGTTTAATATAGAAGCACTTTCTTACATAAGTAGACATACTGGTCAAAATGTAGGTCACTGTCCAGATAAGTTCAGAAAACCCAAACAAGTCTATTCTTAAGGTCTTATTGTCATCATAGTTGTTCTCCTGAGATAGATGACTTCCAAAGGATACAATAATGCATTTACTGGCATTTCATTTTGGTCCATGATTGTGGCACCAGTTGTTTGGGACAAACCGTCCAGTAGGACGGCTGTGTAATTTGGGGTTCAGTGACTGCTCCTAACTTGTAATCATGTGCAAACTTAGTCATTCAGAGCCCTTTGGTATTGGCTTTTACTTCAAAAAAGTAGATGTTAAACAGGAGAGGCCCCAGCACAGAACCCTTGGGACTCCACCAGTAGCTCATCTCTTTCTGGAGGTAACTTTGTCAATTTTGCTTTCTTGCATCTCATCTGTGAGCCATGTGACAATCCAGTAGGTGACCATAGTTTATTCCTAGTTTATTTAGCTGTTCTACAATGCCTGAGTGGGGGATTGAGTCAAAAGCTTTAGCTAGGTCAAGGTATGCAATGTGTACCATTTTGCTTTCCTATATTGCATTGGTGACCTTTTCAAAAAAGTACATTAGATTTGGTAAGCATGACCTGCCCTTGACAAATCCAAACTAAAATGGAAACAGTATTCGGAGGGTTGCTGTTTCCTAATAAGGCTTTCCATGGCTTTGCATATTAGGCTGGCCAGACAAAGTAGATTTTGTGTTACTGTCCTTTGGGAAATGCTACAGTACTTAAATTTGGTTTTATACATTGCATATAATTTAACTGATTTTTTTTTAGGAATTTTTTCATAAAATGTGTATTTCCTTAACTTGCAATGTTCTTTAACTAACTGAACTTCACTTGCACACACAAAATTATTTACATAAATTAACTTTGCTGGTTTCACATAAATCATTATTTACTTAAATTGCTTACATTTGCTGTGGGTCTTGGGGTGATATCACCTTCACTGGGATTCTATGCTATGTTATCATAATGCTTATGTCAGGTATGCCATATAAAAGAACTATGACTTCATATGGGCAACCAAACATATCCTCTAGGTATGTCTTGAAACAACTGGTAATGTCTGCTAATATGCTGTGTGCTGGATAGGAGTTACGTACCTCCACTAACACAACCACACCAGGTTCACTGGATCATACAAGAATATTAGGCTAACTGTCATGAATGGTAATTATAAGGCTAGCTAATAAGCTGAGATCAGAATCAAACCCAATACTTTGTGTCTGAGGTGAAAACCTTAACCGTTGTGCTCAATCGACCCACCACCCCCAATGTTTTGCAAATGACTGTATGTTGCTGTGTTTTCACACATGCTAATACAATATCTTAAGGTGATCCTTCCACATCCCTCTTCCCCAGTGTTTTGCTTTCCTGCCTCCCCACCTCACTTGTCGACTTTCCAGACTGCGCCCCCCCTTCGTAAAATCCTGGATCCGCCACTGCATAGTACTCATTAATATGAGAGAGCATTGCACCCCTGACCCCCCACCCCACCCCACAGTGTAATGCTCTCCCTGGTAAGATCAGACCATATATTAGTATCCTTCTATGTTATTATAAGACCAGAGCCATCAAGTTCAAAAACACTTAAGAATTTTTCAAAGACAAATTACCTCCTACTAAGTGATGGTATAAGAAAGTTCAAAGCCCCCTCAAACACAGATAACATGGCCTCCTGTGCAGAAGTGTACACCGATGCCCTGTATAACCACTTACACAGTTTTACACAATTGGCTGTACCTGACTAGATTACAAGCTTTCATGATACAAATATTAACAGCATAATACTGAAGGATTCAAGCCCAGTACCTACACATTAGGAATATATACAGGAATTGTTGTTTTTATTTTACATTCCTTTAATTAAATTTATGCTCAGAGCTTCTCCAAATGGTCAGTATCAAGCGTATGTATTTGAATGCTCTTATAAATCTTCTTTTTATGAGTCAGTTTAGAGACCTCATACATTTGTGCAGTCTATGCATTCAGCAAATTGCCGCAACCATTGGTCATTGTTATATTAGACTACCTGGTGTTAGACAGGAACTGCATGCCACACTATATATGGAGTATATCCGAGTAAAGATGTAACAAAAGTGTTTTATTTCATCCAAGTCTGCCTTATGAAAGGTTACAGTTCAGCTCAAAACACACACACACACACACACACACACACACACACACACACACACACACACACACACACACACACACACGTATTACATGATACAAGTTAATACAGAAAACAACAGTCCTATTATAGTTATTTCTATCTACCTATATATCTGTTTATCTATCTAGTCATTTATCTATTTATCAAATAGTGATCTAGCTCTTGGACTCTTTTCAGCCATGATCAGAGTACAATGGCAGATACAACAATACAGAGGAATTCAGAATTTTACAAAGCAATACCATCATGTAGTGTGGTACAGTGTAATGGGAAATATTTATTTTGTGGTTGGCCCTCTTAGGTTGCATGCAACTAATTTTCATGCAAAGCTGTTTACAATACAACTCAGCATTTGTCATTTATGAGCTATCTTTTATTTCCCTAGTATGTTTGTACATCACTGGAGACTGTGGAATAGACACACTTGATGATGCTTGTAATACATTTATTTAAATATACTCCGGCATTGATGAGATGAATAAAATAAACAGAGAGGTGAATTAGGTGATATGAACCTAAAATACAACATCATTCACTCATTCAGTTAATGTTCTCTCTGCACAGCAGAAATGTCCATAGGGATTCATTTCTTAGAAAAATAGTTTCCACATTGCTCTATTTGCTTGAAATGTCCCATTAGTCTGTGTCCATTAAGTTCAAGTGTGCATAACATTATCTTCTTGAAATTCTTTTGATAATATTTCATATGAATTCATTTAAACCAGTTTAAACCTGCAGAAAATTGCATATTAAAGTGATTCAGTAGCTATTTTCATGTGTAGAAAATGTAATCTGATTTTAAAACAATTCTTGTATGTAGAATACCAAAAGCCTTTTTTGAAATTTTACCCAGGAGGTATGGCAGCTTTGTTACAGTTTTCTACATCCTGATATCTACAGCTTCTTGTTACCCTCTTAAATGCTCAGATCTTGATAACTGGCCAGGTAAAACTGAAACATGTTTATTGCTTATTTGCTCTTAAAAATGGCAGTATTGATGTAGGACAGCCTTTGTGTAAACAATGTCATTTTTTAAAAATAGGGTATATTTATGTAAAGAAAAGCCCCAGATTTCAGAAGTGTAAGTGGCCACACGATGTCTAATTCCTGCAGTAAAAGTTCTGGGATACAGCTCAAAGCTAATTAACAATGTAAAAGGAGGCAGCTGGTATGATGACTGTAATGATGATTAACTAACAAAACCAGTAGTGAAAGTGGCACTAAGTGTGAACAGAGGAGACTAATGCAGTGATGGTCATGTGACCCATAAATTCCAGTATCTTCATCGTAATACACTCACACTTATATGCACCCACATTCTCTGCATTGTGTTACTGTGAGAACTGCTTAGTGCCATAATAAGGGCCTCCCAATAAAGTCCCTGTTTTATTCTTGCAAATGGGAGTAGAGCAAGCAGAGGAACAGACAGAAGGACAGACTCATATGGGGATGGAAAAGAAATGATTTTTTTATGGGAGAGGTGTCTTTTTATTTTACTTTTCCTTTGTTTACCAGGTTATTTCCACTAGGCTAGCAGCCTTTTTTTCATGGGAGTTAGGTAAAATTTGGTCAGGGCACCAGGCAATATTCCCCAACCCCTTTTGGATAGGTGCCATGATATAATTTACAGCCCCTTGAGCTATCACTAATGCAAGTTGATGGGGCCTCACTTTGTTTTACCTGAAGGGCAGCAGGAGCCCCCATATGCTGCATAACTGTTATAGCAATAACCCACGCCTGGGTGTGGGTAATGCTAAATTTACCCATGGTTGGCGTGGTTTGGTCCCGAGGGCGAAGCCCGAGGACCAAACAGCCAACCGTGGGTAAATTTAGCATTACCCACACCCAGAAGTGGGTTATTGCTATTATACCATGACATTATTTAAGAAAAGAAACTGTTACTTTTCTTAAATAATGGCATAGTATAATGCCTGTTTACTGCCCTTCCGCAGATGTCTGGCATCCGGCAGTTCTGATGTACTGCGCGCCGCGGTACATCAGAGTTGTGAGCAAACGGAGAAAGCAAGATCTCCGTTGCTTTTTCGCTATGTTAAATGAGTTTAACATAGCGAGACAGTTTTAAAATAAGCAACGGACATCTCCGTTGCTTACTTTAAAACTGTCTCGCTATGTTAAACTCATTTAACATAGCGAGAGACTAAAAAAAGCCACTGAGATCTTGCTTTCTCCGCTGCTTTTAACATTGCCTCGCTATGTTAAATGGGTTTAACATAGCGAGACAGCTTTAAAATAAGCAACGGAGATCTCCGCTGCTTATTTTAAAGCTGTCTCGCTATGTTAAACCCATTTAACATAGCGAGACAGTGTTTAAAAAAAACGAGTTATACTAATGGAAAAAGACCGGC
The DNA here is from genome assembly GCF_019279795.1 of Protopterus annectens. NCBI lineage: Eukaryota > Metazoa > Chordata > Ceratodontiformes > Protopteridae > Protopterus > Protopterus annectens. The sequence goes on along the minus strand of NC_056729.1, from coordinate 1,941,676,752 downwards.
GACGGACCTTTTCCATTAGTATAACTCGATTTACAACGGGCACGCTGGCCAATCAGCGTGCACGTTTTGGGGGGATCATGGTATAATAATGATTAATCTACCTTGTGTGGAAACAGAACCCACAGCCTTCTGTACCATATCTGAGTGGGCTACCTATAGTGCCACTAATCTTACTTCCTTTTAAAATAAATAGAGGAGAAAGAAGCAAGTGGTAGGCATGGGAAGAAAAGAGGATATAGGAATGCAGTGGAGGCAAATGAACACAGAACACAGAAAAAGATAAACAGAAGAAATGCTGACAGAAAGCGGGAAACACAATGAAAACACACATACCAACAGAGGAAGGACATTAGGTATTGGGGAAGACTGTACTACAAACACAGACAAAATGAAGACACACATACAGACAGAGGAAGGACATTAGGTAATGGGGAAGACTGGACTACAAACACAGAGAAAATGAAGACACACATACCAACAGAGGAAGGACATTAGGTATTGGGGAAGACTGTACTACAAACACAGACAAAATGAAGACACACATACAGACAGAGGAAGGACATTAGGTAATGGGGAAGACTGGATTACAAACACAGAAGGGAAGTAAAGGGGGATGCTATGATGGGAATAAGGTGGAGCGATGGCTCCCTTTCATGTTGCCCAGTGCAGCACACAACCTGAAGTTATACTTGTCCAGGGCTGTGTATCCATTGGATTCTTCATCTATTGACACAATGGGTAGGGTCTGGCATCTGTGGGATTACTTATTGCAAAATGACATTCTCCAGGCAGTCTCTGGAGATGTCCATCACTACCATCATAACCTCCTCCAACTCCTGATTACTAATGTACTGAGAACTAACAGTGGCCAATGTGAAACCCTCCTCACTACCCCTGCCAGGCCTGGAGGCAGAAGGATACCCAGCTGGAGAAGGTAGGGTAGAGTGATAGTGTGGGAACTAATGTAACATCACTGACACAGCTGTGGCTGATCTATGAACATCAGATATGAAGGAGGGATAGCAAGAAAGAGACAGACACACACACACACACACACACACACACACACACAAACACATAGTATCACATTCACAGTATCCCATTCATGCCTAACTATTAGGCATACAAGTAACTACAGGAATACAACAACGTTATTAGGTATACAGTGGGAATACGGACAATATCTTTGAGCAGGCACACTTCAAGATAAGCTGCAAGTTGGTTCAAAAGGACACTCAGGCCGTAGATAATACCCATTCATCCTGTGAGCATGTAGTAGTATAGCACAGGTAACAATGCTGGCGGGGCAGCAGGAGCCATGGAAGGTGTGTCGGATGCTCCTACTGCTAATTTGTAATGCAAAAGGTACATGAAAAGCCAAGGCAACTAGTACGCAAGTTGCAGGTCAACATGTTAACCATGCCATTTTAGCATACCAATGGCAGCCAACCGAGTTAGCTAAAATGAGTAGCTGTAAGTATATGGAGGAAAAACGTATGCCAATCAGTACAACAAGATAGATTAGTCATAAAAGTATGATGCTGTAGGTATGTCAAGTATAAATGGCATTGTCATGGGCTTTGCATGGTACAGTGCATGTAGAATGCATGAAATTTGACTGTTGCACTGTGAAGCAGTGCCATGGCTGTGGCAGTGCACACAACAAGGTGGGGGACCAAATCTCTAAGTCTGTGGTAGTGAGTGGCAATTGGTATGCTGTAAGGGCAAGCTGTGACAGGCATATGATGCCTACTCTGATAGTGTTTTCATCACCCATAAGTTGGGTGGATGGGTCAGGGCATTCCATTGCAAGGGCAGTGCAGATGTGCCCAGAGGACTATTGCTGTGAGTAGCAAGTGTTACTAGTGACCACAGCATATTATAATTTGCAGAAATCTTTTACTATGGCATCTATACAAGGCTATATTACTGCAGGTATACACACACCCCTACATGTGGAAAGATGTCCATTAAAAAAGCATCCAATTCTTCTTAGTGTGATCAACAGCTGGAACAAATTAAAGAAAATGAAAATGTACATGATGTATATGACCCTGGTAGTCATACCTGGGATTACACTAAAATTAATCGTTCTGCATACCTGATGAAAAACACAGGAGAACTCTGTCTGGCCTCCAGTTCCCATTGTTGCAAATGGTCAAGGTGGTGCTCCAGAGGTAGCTATAGTGATTTGTGTGTGTGTGTATGCAGTGTTCACTATTTATTTATTATTTATTTATTGACATTTCATTTCAGTTAAACAGGTTGCCACCCTGGCTAAGGTGTATCAGGGATCTACCTTATACAGGGGAACTTCGGAAGGGGTCTCAAGCAAGAGTTTTCTGCTGGGGTCTGCACTGTGTCAGGAGATCAATGACTAGTACACTAGCAATGGGTGTGTAAGGATGTGGGTTCTATTCCTACACCATTGAGATGGATTTCTGACACTCCAGTGCAACATAAGGGTGTGATGCACTTCTGAGAGTGTTGTCCTTTGGATGAGATGTTAAACCAAGGTCCCATCTGCTTGAATTGCTGGTAGTTCAGGTGGATGTAAATGATCCCATTTTTTTTTTTCTCTCAAAAACAGTAGGGGGTGTTCCCTGATGACCTCACCAAATTTCTCCTATTAGTGCAAACACTAACTTGGAAAGAGGTAATTAGCCTAGTGGGACTAATGCAGTTAACAAAGGCTAAACAAATTATGTACAAATGCATTCTGGATTTTTAGAATACTACTTGGGAGCATTTCTACCCTCAGTACCTTTAGAAGCCATGGCTGTTTCACTGGTTACTGTCCAAATGGCAGCTAATTCATGGCAATGCATGTTGTTACCAGCAGGTTCCCTGCAACGGTGGGCACAGCCACAGTGTGACATGTCCAATGGAGCAAATATGCACGACATGGTAGAATGGTGGTTGTTTGTGAAAAACACACTACTGCTTGTATCCTGGATTACCCACATCTATGTCCATTGTTGCTGTTTAGCACCTTTATGGGCCACAAAAAGATGCTAAGCTTATTTATGTGTGCACTGTGACCAGTGACCTACCCCATGCTAGACATGTGTGCTTCTCAGCAAGATATGTGAGAGCATGACTGAGAATAAGTCTCAGAGCAGAGCTTGAAAAAGTGTAATTCAGAGACATTTAGCTGAAATGCGATCACCAGTAGAACTGCTGGTTATTAGCCTTGGATCTGCAAGATAAATGCTGCAGTCTGCCAAGTCAGAACTACACCTGTATTTAGTATGTTCATTTTCTTCTGGAATATTGGGACTTTAATTACAACATCAATCAAAAAGGAATGAGGGCTATAAATATTGTAGCTTTACTGTGATTTGGGTGTGTAGTGAGATATACACTTGAGTGTGTTTGCCGGTTTTCACACATCCTTTGGTGTCTTGGTCTTTCATCATGGATTTAGGCATGATTGGTCCTGGGATTGTCTGAGCTTGATGATGACAGCTGCCACAGCCTGCCATAGTCTGTCACTCTCCATGATCACAGTAGCACTCTCAGACATGGGTATTGTGGCAGACATTTACCCCCTTCTTCATACACTTCTCTATTGCCTGTGCAACTCATCTCTTAGTCTCAGAATACCATGGCAGGACATGAGTTCGTTGACACATCAGCATAGGGTGGAATTTCTTCTCATGCAAACCAGATATCAGTGGGTTCTGGCAACTCCCATCAGTGTGAAAGGAGAAATGGGGGTATGGCATACCAGTGACAACCAATTGTTTGTTTTTTGATCCACATCTAAGCTGAGTATGTCCATGTCCAACAACCAGTAAATGCGAGGGTCATCATATCAGTGCAGGCTGATGCCACCACAGCCACTGCAGAACTGATTGGTGTGGTACATGTTCTGTACAATGACCATAGAGAGGGAATTACACAATAATGCAGCATTTTTGAAATGCGCTATGAGGACTCTGTATCCTCAAGGTGTCAGTGTGTGGTCACATACTATGGGCATTGCTGCTGCCATGGCTGATTCTCTTGCACTTCTGGTAAGAAAGCCTCCTATGGTATGGTAGGAATCAGTTTAGGTCCCATAGCACCCCCTCCTTTTGCACATCTACTGACAGTGTCCAGGGAGCACATCAATGTAGTAGACATACAAATAAATGGAGTGTACATGCCAAATTCACCAGTACCACATCTTAACACTCTTGCTTTGGAACACCCTGTTCTATGTGTTAGCTGTGGATTATGCCTCTGATGTTCCTCAGAGTCTCAGTCTATATTAAGAACAACCTGACATCCAGACTAGTTAAAGTGTATGGCCCACTGGAAGTCATACATGTGCAACTCACCATAAAGAGGGTGTTGTACCATAGCCACGCAATGTATAGGTCCATCATCATGTCCCAGGAAACCCATACTACCTATGGCAATGTCCTAGAGTCACCATTCAACCCAATATGATATTCATGGGGGATCTCAGCTACCCCTCTATAGACTGGGAATCTACACAACTTATAATGCACAAGTCCAGCAATTTGTAAACTTTGTTAAAATCAGTATCCTGGAACAGTTGGTCCAGTCTCCTACCAGGGATACAAACATTCTTGACCTTGTACTCATGAACATGGGAGCCAGTGTTCCCCAATGTAATGTCTTCAGTTGTCACTTCTGACCATAAGGCAATATTACTTGAAATATAAATTAAATCCAGGGATCCAGCAAAACCAAAAACCTTTAGCCACTATTCCAAGGCTAACCTCGCTCTACTAAGCAACACCTTGGCTAAATTCCAAGCACCCCCAAACCAGTAAACATCATAGCATACATTGAGCTATTAACAAAATCTCTGTATGACCATATTGATAGCTATGTAGAGCAAGCTGTGCCAAACTCAAAAGGCAAGACACCCTGGTGAAATCACAATATCGATCGATTATACAACAAACAAAAAAACCTTGGACAAGTTTAGGAGGAAAAAAGCTATACACACTAAAAGCCCACTGATCAATCTAATCATGCAGCTAACAGGGTTAACTAATACCTCAATGCTAAATCTGAGCAAAAATAGCTTCTCAGGCAAAGGACAACTACAAAGTTTTCTACAGCTATGTGCATAACCTCAGGAGAAGTACATGACAACGCATGCCATCACCCACACTGAACCGGAGGCTATTGCCAATGTTTTGGCTGACTGGTTCAGCTCAGATTTCTTCCCCCACTCATCCTCTGACAGTCCAAAGGAAATACTGCATACCACAATCCCTACAACCATTACTAGGGAGCAGGTCATCAATACACTTTCCAAGGCCAAAAACACTGCATCAATGGGCCCAGATAACATCTTGGGATGTTTAATAAATAGCATGAAGCATAACCTCTCTGGTCTGCAGGAATCACTTTTCAACTGGAGCCTTCAGTCAAGGTTTGTGCCCAAGTAATGGAAGATGGCTGCAGTCATTTCCCTGCACAAAGGAGGTGCAAACACTGATCAGGATAACTAATGGCCCATGAGTCTTACCAGTCTCATATGTAAGGTCATGGAAAGAATTATCATGGACATGACAAATGAGGGCATAGGTAACCTAAAAACACTGGCCCCGCCAAAGTTTGGCTTTGGTAAAGTAAGGTCAAGCCTATTAAATATGGTGGACTTTTCTGAGATGGTCACCAAAGCACTGGATGAAGGTAAGACTGTCCACACAGCTTACCTCAACCTGGCCAGGCTTTTGATACAATACCCCACTCAGGCATTGTAGGTAAGCTCACTAATTTGGGTATAAACACTTTTATCATCCACTGGATAGCAAACCGGCTCAGTGATAGGACCCAGGAAGTCAAAATAGGTGAGGCCATTTCCACCAACAGGCCAGTCACTAGTGGAGTCCCCTAAGGCTCCATACTTGGCCCACTCCTTTTTGCCATCTATTTCTCTAAATGGAAGCAAATACTGAAGGTTAATGGCTGACAACATTTGCAGATGATTGCAAGCTGGGGGTATCATCGAATTCCCTGCAGACACTATTATTCTTCAAGAAAGTCTATCTCTGACTAACAAATGGTGCCATGCCATGGTCTTACACTTAATGCTAAGAAATGCATAATTTTACCCTTTTGGAAGCCAACTATCCTGGCTAATTATCATGTAGATAATATGCCCCTAAAAGTCAACCCAGTGGTTAGGATCTGAGTACTCACACAGACAGTAGCCTTAACTTTGACTATCACGTGGCCACAGTAGTGAGGAAATCCTTTTATGTTGCATAACTTATAAGTAAAGCCATGGCATCTATGTCTAAAGAGGTCATTATCGCACTATACTCCAGTCTTATTGGAACAGTCATGGAGTACAATGTTCCCTTTGGTATGTACTCGATCAGGCATATGCAGCAACTAGAGTGACTTTAAAGATTCTGTATGAAAAAAATACAAGGCATAACAAACATAACAAATCTGCCTTATGCAGACTGCCTTAAAGCCCCTTCCCTCTACTCAGTCTTCTATAAATTGCTGAGAGATGATCTATGCCTGGCTTACAAACATCTGCAATCCCCAAGCTTATGAATCTCCTACATATGTGTAACACAAAGTGTACCAGAAATACAAGGTCTAGGGACCTGAATTTTGTGTGTAACTTAAACATAACATGCTGGAAAGACAGGTATGTGTCTTTGACCTCCTATGGAACAGGCTTCCCATCCATGTGAAGCTGCATTCATCTATTACCCAGTTTAAGTGCAACCTAGACCAGTGGATGGAGAGAAGGAAATTTACACCCGGCTTGGCACCCATGTCCTTTATTGACAGAGGTAGCTTATAAATGCCTGACTCTCAATATCCTATTCAGATACAGGACATCATTATTCTTTTGGGAAAACTTGGTTAGGCTTAGAAATGCCCCCCCTGGTTCATTAGCCTAGTAATCTATGTATCTATGAATCTATGAATCTATGAGAAGACATAGGGATAAAATGGTCAGCACAGATACCTCTCATGTGTGCTCTAGAATTATCCCTAGGAATAATGCACAGTGGAATATCTTTTACAGGAGTTGTGCACACCCACACTCCAACACACCCATCATCACCAACCACCTCCGCAAACACACACCTTCAAAGAAGCACCAAACTCACCCTATCTAGTTTTCCTGGCCATGACACACACAAATCACCCACATCAGTAGATCCTCCACAATACCTGTTGCCAGTTTATGTCACTGTGCCCTCCCCATTTTTTCATATGACGGCAACTGTTTCCTGCCATTACTACTCTGCTATCAAGGTAGCTTGTGTCTGATACACAGAATGGCTAGTCCATGCATGGTATAGCTAAGCCCAGTGTTAGTACTGCATGTATCATTGTTGACCATTGATATATCTATTCTGGCCCTTAGTCATCAACCAAGCATTGCCTTGTAGACAGTTTTACTAAGTACAGCACCTGCTTCTACCTCATAGTCATCCCTTGTAATTAGGTCCTCCACAGGCTTGTCAACAGGCCCCACTCTGCTGCTGACTCCATCAGCTCCTCTTGTCAGCCCCCTGCTGCATAAGTTTGTATAATAACCTGCTATGCTGTTGTTGTTCATCCATCATTGTTGACGATGACCAAGGACATCGCATCGATGAGGATAACTGAGTACAGTCTGTCCAGCTGTGGCTGATCAGTCTGATGGGAGCTCGGAAAGCTCTGCCACATGTTGGGCTCAAATGGTCTGTTGAGTTGGTTGGCAAAGAGTTGGCCATGGATTTACACAGCTCACACTTCCTCTGCACCACTGCAGTCCTGCTCTGCTCGTAGGAAGCAGTGCCTTTGCTGATGCAGCTTCACTAGGTGGGACGGTCTTGTGCTAGAGTTTCCCAGGAGCCGAATCAATGCCAACATTCTTCAGAGAGACTTTCAGCATGGCCTTGAAGCAGTTTTCTGCCTACCATGTGTGCATTTGCCTCACATGAGTTCACCATAGAGCAGTTTCTTGGGGAGGCATATATCTGGCATATGTACAAGGTGACCTGCTCACTTGACTTGGGCTCGCTTCAGCAGGGTGTAGATACTTGGCAGTCCAGATTGAGAGCACAACTGTGTCTGGAACTTTGTCCTGACAGGTAATTTTCAGCAGCCTTCTTAAGCAGTTCCTATGGAAGCAATTCAGCTTTTTGGCATGATGCTTGTACACAGTCCATGTCTCACAGGCATACAGTAGTGTGGGCAGTACAACTGCCTTGTACACCTTCAGCCGCATGGACAGTTTAATGCCTCTCCTCTCCCACACTGACTCCTGCAGCCATCCAAATCAGGAGCTTGCCTTGGTGATGTGTGTGTCTACCTCATCGTCAATGTTCACAAATCTGGAGAGTGTGCTGCCAAGGTATGTAAACTTGTCAACAGCCTTCAGGATCTCACATTCAGTGGTGATGGTTGATTCCACAAATGTCTTCTGCAGTGTGGGTTGATGCAAAACCTCGTTTTTTTGGTACTGATTATGAGGCTAAAGTTTCTGCAAGCAGTGGAAAGGTGTTTCATTCTCTGCTGCATTTGGGTCTCTGTGGCAGTGTTGAGTGTGCAGTCATCTGTGAACAGGAAATCGTGCACAAAATCCTCTTCAGCCTTGATCTTGGCCTGTAGCCTCTGCAGTTTGAAGAGCCTGCCATCAGTCCTGTATATGATCTGAATGCTGGTTTCTTCATCACCTCAGAAGCTATCTGATAACATGGCTGAGAACATCATGCTGAACAGCATAAGTGCCAGTACACAGCCTTGCTTGACTCCATTGGTAACTAGCAAGGCATCGGAGGAGTCTCCATCATCCAGTACTCCAGCTAGCATGCCATCATGTAATTGGCACACCATACTGATGAATTTGCTTGGGCAGCCAAACTTCTCCATGATCTGCCATAGCTCCTCATGACTAATGGTGTCAAAGGCTTTGGTCAGGTCCACAAACATTGTACAAAGGTCCCTGTTTTGTTCCTGGCACTTCTGCTGTAGTTGACGTGCTACAAATATAATGTCCACAGTCCCTCTCCCCTCTCTAAAGCCACACTGACTCTCTGGGAGGTGTCAATCTTCCATGTGTTGAGTAAGGCAGTTGAGGAGGATTCTGGCAAGGATTTGGGTCTACTTTAGAACAATGAAAACGTAAAGTCTCGAACGCCCACATGAGAGAATATTATATGCTCAAAAGTGGTATTTTGGGATACCAGTACAGTGAAGATGGGAATATTTGCCCTTTCCTCACTGTAGTGTGATCTCAGAGTAGGAATATATATTTAGCGGGAGGCGTGGGGTGTGCAGCCCCCCTCTACAATACCAATTTCAGGTTTGTGATTATTCGCTCATGTGAGCATTCGAGAGTTTGCATTTTTGGTTTTATGACATAGACCCAAGGATTTTGCCAGAAATGTCTAGGAGAGAGATTCCTCTGTGGTTGTCACAAGACTGTCTGTTTCCCTTTCTCTTGTAGAGATGGATGATGGAGGCATCCTTAAGCTCTTGAGGGATAACTTCCTGTTGCCACATGGTATGGAAGAGCTCATTGAGCTTCTGTAACAAGATGGGTCCCCCTGTCTTGTATATTTCAGCTGGGATGGAGTCAGAGCCTGGTGCTTTACCATTGGAGAGAAGCTTAATTGCTTCCTTAACCTCTGATTCCTTTGGAGGTTCTGTCAGGGGGGGTGTTAATGGTGACTTGCAGCATACAGTCATTGGCTTCGGCATTGATGGAGGAAGGCCTGTTCAGGACATTGTTGAAGTGCTTAGCCCATCTTTCCATGATGGTGTACTTGTCAGTGAGCAGGGTGGACCCATCAGCACTGAGCAGTGGTGATGTTCCAGAGGACTATGGCTCATAGATGGTCTTCAGGGCATCATAGAAACACGTGAAGTTGTTGCTATCAGCGTATTTCTGGATCTCATCTGCCTTTCTGCTGAGCCAGGAGTCTTGCATCTCTCTGAGCTTTGCTTGCACCTTGCTTCTGATGGAGTTATAGACTACTTTCTTGGAAATTGATGTAGTGTCTTACTGGAGAGATCTGAAGGCTTCACACTTCTTATCCAGCAGCTTCTGAATGTCTTCATCACTGTAACTGAACTAGTCCTGGTGTTTATGTGTGTTCAGGTCCAAGTGAGCAAGAGTAGTACTGTAGACCACATGCCTAAAAGCTGTCCAGTCCCCCTCTGCACCATTGGTGCCAAGGCTGAGTTGGTCAAGCTTACTGGCAAGGTCCTCACTGAGATTCTGGGGCACAGAGTGCCATTCTAACCTGCTGACATTCAAGCACCTATTAGTCTTTTTTCCCTGCGGGTGCTGCCTGGGGTGGATATGCATGTTGAGTTTTGAGAGGATGAGTCTTTGGTCTGTCCAGTAGTCTATGCCACACATATTCTTAGTCAGTCTAATATCCTGCCTGTCCCTTCTCCTTACTATGATGTAATCAATGAGACACCAGTGCTTGCTGGTGGGTGCATCCAGGAAATCTTGTTATGGTTAGGTAGGCAGATTACTGTATTTGTGATCAACAGGTCAAGAGCTACACAGGTCTTCAGAAGTAGATGACCACTGCTGTTGCTTTTGCCAACTCCATTCCTCCCAATAAGTCCTTCCCATATCTGGTAGTCTGCACCGACTCTGGCATTGAAGTCGCCTAAAATGACAAGCTTGTCCGCCTCAGGCACAGATGCTGTGAGGGACTCCAAGTCTTCATAAAACTTGTCTTTGATCTCCTCTGGGTTTGTCATGGTGGAGGCATATGCACTCATGAAGGTGGCATGGGGCTTTCCTTTGACGGGGAGCCACAAAGACATGAGTTGGTCATTGAAGCCTTTTGAGAGGCTGGCTAACTTGCTGATCAAATTAGATCTAATGGCAAAAACCCACTCCTGCTTAATGACATTCATTGCTGCTGTGGCCACTCTAGAAAAAGGTATAACTGGCTTTGACTTCTGTCAGCTGGCCTTTGTCTGTGAGCCTGGTCTCACTCAGGGCTGCTATCTGGATGTTGTACCTGCCGAGTTCTCTTGTGACAAGTGCTGTCCATCTCTCAGGTCTGTCTGTTTTTGAACTATCCATGTGTGCACACATTCCATGTGCCAATGGTGAGCGAAGTCACTGATATTTTTTCCTTTGTGATTCAACCGCATGAATGGGATCCCCACCTGCTGTGGCAAGCAGGCCAGGGGTAGGGTGAAGCAGGCTATGTTTAGGAAATCTTTTCTAGCCTCTTCCTCAGACAATGGCAGTGAGCATAGCGATCCTAAATAGGGCTGCTCAGACACCCAGGGGGCTGCCAAACTCCACTGCTGCTTTGATCCAATAGAGAGAAAACCATTGCCCTGGGAAACCTGTGTGTGGGGTTGTGGCTACAGCTTCCAGTGTATCCACACCTGCTGCTTCGTCATTCACCCATCACCACAGGACTTGACAGGGGGAGTGATGTCTTGACTTGCACATGAATTGGATTATAGTGAGAAAGAGTTGCGCAAATTGTCAGTCTCACTCTCTTGTCCCAACCTATCTTGATCCAGTAGCAGGACATTGTCAAGATGACTGGAGATGGACTGGAATGTTGTGGATGGCCAACAGTGTCCTAATGTGTCTCACTGTGCCCTATTGGTGCTCAACAGCACTTGCTGAGTCCGCCTTCCAGCCCGTTGAATCAATCTGGTGATTTCCTCCATGCAGTCCACCAGATACAGTCTTCACATGCATAGGTAGAGAAGACCTGACTCACCGAGGTTTACAAACTCATCGGCTACCCTAACCTGGTTTTGCTGGCCACCTGAAACCATTACCCGGGGTGTGGCCGCTGTTGTATGCAAACAGCTACGAGGAACCACAGGTGAGAGCTGAGTGACATGTGAAGACCAAGGTGGATGAACTACTTCGAAGAGCACAATGTGTTTGTCCATCAGAGGTACTACCTCTCCCTGACACCCCATACATACTATGCAATATTGAACACACAAAAATATTTTATTGCACATCACTGGACCATAGTACAGTATGTGATCAAAAACATCTAGAAAGTGTGGTATATGATCTGTATGATGCTGAATTATGCCAAATGGAGGATGTGGGATTTCATACAGCTAAATACACATTCCCCAATGTTCCAGGCCAATAACAGAGCAGTAGTGTATGCATTCCCTACCACAGTCTGTGATTTTTTATTGGTGCCATTCTCCATGGTTCCAGAGCATATCCGTTATTGCCAATAATATGTCCCTGGTGAGACATCACCCAGTCAAGTTGCTGACATAAATCAGATGTACCAGATGTGGGAATCCTGGACACTGCCTGCATTGCACAGTGATGCACTGTATATTCATTATATGCTATGCATTCCAGATCACCTGGTACCTGAAGAAGTGAAATCTGTCACAACTGATATATCACTGTCACTATGTCTTGAATGGGGCCCTGATAGTAATGTGGGTACAGTTGTTGGCTCCCAATACCTGAGAGGAAGGGGACTATTTCATAACATTCTCGCATAGTGTTGTTTTTCTCCTATTGTCTTGTATGAGGACTACATATACTCATTCACATGTGCTGCAGGATGGCATTGAGAAACCAGGATAGAATCAAAGAAATGGATGCCTGAAGTATACCTGTTGTGTTTCCCATTGGTTCATGGAAACCCTGTAGCCAGCATTCCAAAAGCTATACATATCTTGGTGTCTACAGGAATGGGTATTTTACATGGGCCTATATCAGATAATCGAACGTTTAAAAGTTCAACTGTCATAAGGTCGACACCATATGATCAAAATTTTAAAAGTTTGAACATCTAATAAAAAAAAAAAAAAAAACTACACAAATAACCTACCTGAACATTTTAAGAAGGGGGGCAAGCCTCACTGCACCTCCCATGTGGGGTGCTGTGCCATCCACACCCCCTGCTCTTTAAATATACCAACTCCAAGATCGCACTACAGTGCAGAAAAGGGAAATCTTCCCATTCCGTGCTGTACAGAGATCTCCGTTAAAACGTTCAAACTTTCAACAATTCGATCATATGGTGTTGAACATATGAAGTCGAACTTTTGAAAGTTTGATCATCTAATATAGACCCTTTTATACATTCTAAGAGCTTGCATATGAGGGTGATACATCTTTGGCTCTTGCATGGTGTCTGTAGCCACGTAGTAGTGATCCACTATTTCTGTGTTTTGAAGGGAATAAAATGTTAGGCAGGGTGAGATCCTTCTGTGAAGTTGCTGGCTATCATGAACACCTCCATGGCTACAAGGATGTTATTGTACTTATATGATTTCACACTCTGTTTCTCTGTATACCTGGATTTTAAGGTGGACAGCTACACTGGTGGTTGCATCTTGTCTAGCAACTTTTATACATTTGTCATTTTGCCATATTGTCTATTCTCATTTGCATTCAGAACCACCCTTATTAAAATAATGTTGTGCATTTCCATTAGATTATATGGGCATTCACACACTGTGCTAACTATGGTATTTCACTGCCTTATATGACTGCAGTTCACGTTATTTCTGAATTACCCATGCCATGTGCGTAAATGCACACCATTTGTGCCAATGTTTATAATACAGTTTCGGCTTTTGGGGTGTGCTCTTTGTTTCTGAATCCCAGCCATGGCTACAATCACCCCAAGAATATTTCATAAATCTTTTTGCTCACTTCCTTCAATTATTTGTCATAACATACCAGAAAATACCTAGTTCCAAGAAACCTGAGGAAGACTTGATCTGTGGACTGAAGGAGTCATACTCCTATTCACGTCTGAAAAAAAAAAAGAGATATTGATTAAGTGGATTGTGTTAATTTTAAAGGTAAAGTTTCAGTAAGCCGTGACATTCCATTAACTTTGAGTTTTCTTTGTATTCTTAGTCCAAAAATTTTTTTTACACATTCACGTTTGTTTTTGAACAATTGAATTCTTTTGAATGTTTAATGAGTATTTAAGATTGAGAAATAATATATTGAAATATCAATGTATATATTTCTTTTAGGAAGTAAGCTTAATTTATCAATAAAATGGTAATTGCCATGAGTAATTACCATGGTTTGAAGTCATAACGATATTTGGAATAGCAGAAACTGGAGCACGTCCAGTATTCTGAAACCCACCACATCATATTGCAGGCACAGTGACATTGTCATGCATTAATCAGACTGCACAGGAAGGCGGGCATGTTTGCCACCATGGCAAACATGTGGTTTCTTTAGTGTACAAATGACATTTCTTGCAATTTATTTAAATGCAATTAAAACATTTTGTTTTCTGTGAAATGATCTATCCAAAACATTAGTAATTCAGTATGAATAGCTAATTTTGTAGACAACCAATTAAACAAGACATTGCAAACCTTTCATTTTGGTTATAATTAGTACTCTGCAGTGGGTGATTAAGGTGTATGGTCATGCAGTTAGTGTCAGATGTTAAGTCCAACCTCTCAGGAAGGGAAGGCATGCGATTAAATGTATGGTTTCATGAAAATCAGTCTGACCTGCTGAAATGCTTTTTAGCATGTAATTTGTCTGTTGACAAGCATGTGGAATAAATAAACATTTGCTTTACGAACTATATATTTTTTTTGCATTAATTTATTTAAACACACACACTGCGTATGTACACACATACACACAAATGCACACATCTGCATAGCTCCCAAACTTCCATTTCTAAAACGAGGAACACTACCTCTAATAATGTGGAACAAATGGGCAAAACGTGGAACACCTACTATTAGCTTGCTAACAACATGCACTAGGAACTTCACAGCTTGGTTAAAATTTGCTATTTTATACTTATAGGAGGTTATTTTGATAAATTAATATGATTCAGTGCTACATACCATGGATATCAATTAAAATATTCCTAACACTGAATGTGTGACAGACCCTTTCAATGTGGAACTTCGAGGAACATGGGCATTTTGAGACTTAAATTGAGGAAAGTTCCTCATAAAGAGGTACACTTGAGAGGTATACACACACACACACACACACACACACACACACACACACACACACACACACACACACACACACACATAGAAAGACATACATACATATATGCCCACACAGACACGCAGAAAGATATACATACACGCATACACACACGCACACACAGACACACATGCACACAGACACACACACACACACACACACAGAAATATATATGCACATACACACATAAACACACTCACATATGCAGATGCATGCCTGCACAAAAACTAAGCAATTCATGACATCTTTATTTTCATACGCAGGACAGGTTCTTTAAGTTTTCTTTCTTTTGGAATGAACTCAGTTTTTACTCTGGTCTCTGAAGCAGGACTTCTTTTTTGAGCAGAGGATAGATGGCAACATTGTTGTACAGGACTTTAGATTTTTCCCCAGATGCATTAAGAATTTACTCAGTGACATTATGAGAGTCTTTGTAAAAAGACAAGTAGTTATACTGAATTAATAATGAGAACTTAAAAAATTACTACATTTATAGATACGGGGTTGAAATGAGGCTTTATAAGAGATTAAGAATGACATCCTTAAAGGACTGGGTAATGCTTGAGAGAATGATTTGTTAGATGAGTACAGTCAGAATGTGCTAATAATCCCTAACTGTTTTTAAGAGTAACCTTGACCAATGGATAGGAAATCGGAAATTCACCCCAGGTCTGGCCCTCATGTCTCTGATATTCAGAGCAAGATGGTAATGCCCAAATTAACATATCCTCCACATAACACTTTATAAACTTCCTAACTAAAACATCCCTCCTAATAAACATCCATGATACATGGGGACACAATTGGGTAGGATGGCAGAGCCATGCTTATAAAGGGCTATTAACCCACAGAATCTGTTTTTGACTAATGTTGCATTCATAGCAAGGAGATCAAACATATTATTTAAAAAAATCAATACAGTTTAAACAGGTAAATAAAACAGATAATTCTGTGGCTCCCTATTGTAATTCTGTGAGTCCGATAATTATTAAAAAACATGAAAATACGGGAGAACAGGGAACATCAATGCCTGCTGTTTTCCTTTAAAGATGATTATTGCAAGTAGCAAGATCACCTACACCACCCAAGATGGGGGAGGGGGTTTCACCTCTCATGCTCGATAGTTATATATTCTACCTCTAAGATCATCACACCTCAGAGAACAGAGAATATTGGAAGGCATAGCAATATTGGACTTATATGCATAAATCTGCATTTTCACACATTCTTTCTTTGTATTGTGTGACCCACACTAACAAGTCAATGAATTACAAATAATTGTTACCTAATTCTGTGTCTAGTTCACTTATGCTATGTTTTAAAGGCATACAAAGGTTAAGGGATGCATAATGTTGAGTGGTGTCAGAGCTCCAAGATTGATGAGGTAGATTTTCAAGCCGGCATTGTAATATTTGTCATAGTATTGTTAAAAAATAATAATTTCAAAAGCTAGTCACTATGATGGAATACATTTTCAGATTTTTTTTTTTATTGCAATAGTTATGTAACATTATTTGTGAATATTTATATGCCTATAAATTAAAAATAAGATAACTGAACAAATAAGTGATGGTAATAAATAGGAATTCAATGGCACATTAGTATTTCATGCATTTATATCATGTTGATATTGTGATAGCAAGATGGTAAATAAACACAGATACATTGTGAATGATTATGGAACTTAAATCAGAGGGGACATTCTGTATGGAAGTGTGTCATATGATATTATGCAGCTTCCAGTAGTTATCAGTCCTCTGAACATTGTAGCTTTTAAAGCTGTATAATCCCTATATGACATCCTACTTTTGTTTACATGTACAGTGGATATAAAAGGTTTACACATCCCTGTTAAAATGACAGGTTTTTGTGATATAAAAAAAAATGAGACCACAAAAAATCATTTCAAAACTTCTGCCACCTTTAATGTGACCTATAACCTGTGCAATTCAATTGAAAAACAAATTAATCTGTTAGGGGGCAAAATATATAAAAATAAAAAAGTAGAATAAGCCGGTTGCATAAGTGTGCACACCCTTAAACTAATACTTTGTTGAAGCACCTTTTGATTAATTTACAGTCTTTTTGGATACACACCTGCCATTAATTAAAGAGACTCTGATTAACCCCAAATAAAGTTCAGCTGTCCTAGTAGGATTTTCCTGACATTTACTCACTTGTCTGTACTTCAAAAGCCATTCACAGAGACCTTATAAAGCATCAAAGGGATCTCATTGTTGAAAGCTATCAGTCAGGAGAAGGGTGCAAAAAATTTTCCACAGCATTGGCTATACCATAGAACACAGTGAAGACAATTATCAATGTCTGTTTGTTTCTTTCAGCTTTTCCCGGTTAGGGGTCACCACAGTGGAACTCCGGTCCGCTAATGATTGGCAGTAGATTTTTATGTACCGACTTGCCAGCTCTGATGCACAACCTTCATCAAAGGTATGCCCATTCACGCATGTCTCCACACAGAAGACGTTCTAGCTGAGAATCGAACTGAACACCGTCTTACTGTGAGGTGACAACACTACTGCAGAACCACCACCGCAGTGAAGACAGTCATCAATAAGTGGAGAAAATATGGGACAACAGTGATATTGCAAAGAACTGGACAAAACTGATGAAAAGACAAGATGAAAACTGGCCAGGGAGGCTGCCAAGAGACCTAGAGCAACACTGAAGCAGCTTCAGGAATTTCTGGCAAGTACTGGTTGTGTACTACATGTGACAATAATCTCCTGTATTCTCCATATATTTGGACTATGGGGTAGGGTTGAAAGACGGAAGCCTTTTCTTACACAGATAAACATCCAGGCCTGGCTAAAATTTGCAAAACAATACATCAAGTCTCCCAAAAGCATGTGGTAAAATGTGTTATGGACTGATGAGACCAAGGTTGAACGTTTTGGCCACAATTCCAAAAGGCACGTTTGGTGCAAAAACAACACTTCGCATCACCAAAAGAACACCATCCCCACTGTGAAGCAAGCATGGTGGTTGAAGTATCATGCTTTGAGGTTGCTTTTCTTCAGCTGGAACTTGGGCTTTAGTCAAGGTGGAGGGAATTATGAACAGTTCCTAATACCAATCACTTTTGGCCCAAAACCTCCAGGCATCTTCTAGAACGCTGAAGATGAAGAGGAATTTCACCTTTCAACACGACAATGACCCCAAGCATACATCCAGATCAACAAAAGAATGGCTTCACCAGAAGAAAATTAAAGTTTTGGATTGGCCCAGCCAGAGCTCAGACCTGAATCCAACAGAAAATCTGTGGGGTGACCTGAAGAGGGCTGTGCTCAAGAGATGCCCTCACAATCTGACAGATTTTGAACATTTTGCAAGGAAGAGTGGGCAAATATTACCAAGTGAAGATGTGCCATGCTGATAGACTCCTACCCAAGAAGACTGAATGTTGTAATTAAATCAAAAGGCGCTTCAACAAAGTATTAGTTTAAGGGTGTGCACACCTATGCGACCAGCTTATTGTACGTTTTTTATTTTTTATAATTTTTCCCCTAACAAATTTGTTTGTTTTTTAATTGAATTGTACAGGTTATAGGTCACATTAAAGGTGGGAAAAGTTTTGAAATGATTTATTGTGGTCTCATTTTCTCATATCACAAAAACCTGGCATTTTAACAGGGGTGTGTAAACTTTTTATATCCACTGTATCTGTATCTACCTATCTATATTTTATTTATTATTTTATTTTACATTTGTTTACCAGGAAAGTCCGACTGGACAACAAATCCATTTTCAGTGGAGGGCCAGGGAGTAAAGCTCCAAGACATACAATGCATGAGAAAATTTGCAAACCTAGCCACTTAACATTTTACAAAATAGATGATACATAACATTTCTTAAAAAAATAGACAGATTGCAATGTATGAATTTATACACAATTTAAAAAAAGTCAGACTAGTAGTTAGAACTATTAATGGGTATAATAAATCTTTGCAGACAGACCTGTTTGAGCAGAATACTTTACATTCAGACTTTACAAAGGCTGTACAGTACATGCAAGCTTGAGTGTGGAGAGGAAGTAGAAGAGGGTAGTGCGATTTACTTTTAGAAAGTAAATAGGTAGTTTGGAATGAGGGAGATAGAGATAGGGTAGTTAAGATGGATGGATTTAGTCTGGGGCAATACTTTGGGCAGCCTGTTGGGGGAACTGGGGTTATTACAAATATGATATATTAGCCAGGATCAATACATGGGCAGATCCATGAAGTCGATAGGTGGGATTTTAGTAGCTTTTTATTTGAACTATGTTAGGATTGGATTTAAAATCAAGTGGAAATCTATTCCAGATTTTGTCGACACTGCAGGAGTAGAGGGATTCTGCAGCATGGCTTTTGCATTTTATTATATCTAGTAATGCCTTTTTATTAGAGCGAAAGGTCCTGGTATTTGAGTAGGGAGCTAGTATGTATTTTAGGGCTGGAGTTTTTTCAGGGTTGTTTATTATTTGGTGGGTCATTTTGAGATGGTTGAATTTTAGCAGTGTGGGGAGTTCAAGCCATGAGAGTTTTCTGAGAGAGTGGCAGTGGTGGGATCAGTAGTTAGCGCCTGTTGCAAATTTTGCTGTTTTATTGTAACAGGTTTAAGGTTTTGTTAAATCTGACTTTCTTAAGTTGGTAAGGATAGGGGAAGCATACAGTAGGGTTGAGGTAAAGTGAGTTCTAGCAAGAGTAGCTCTGGTGTCTGCTGATATAGTGTTTACTTCTGTAGAGGCACCATAGTTTTTTGTGAACTTTTTTCATAGACTGGACAATATGAATGTCAAATAGCATATTCTGGTCAATGCTGACCTCTAGCAACTTAGTATTAGGAACTGGGGATATGATGGTGTTGTCAACTGAGGTGATTTTGAATGCAGGAGGGGTGTTAGGGGCTCTAGTAGGGTGAAATAGGATTAGTTTATTTTTTTGGAGGTTCAATATTAGTTGAGCATTGGTTAGCCAAGCTTCTATAGCTGCAAAGGCTTGTTGTGTTGTATTCTATTTGCTGGAGGGTAGGAGCAGCTCATATAAGGGTTGAGTCATCTGCATACTGTATGAGTGTGGTGTCACTTGTAGCTGTATGGAGCTTGTTTGTGAAGATTGTGAAGAGAGGTGGGCCAAAGATAGAACCTTGTGGGACTCCCAAGGATACAGGCAGAAAAGGGGAGAGAATTTGTTGCCATAATACTGCTTGTTGATGGCCATCCAGATAGTCCTGAAACCAGGCTATTGCTGACTGGCTGAGGTTCAGATCAGCTAGGACACCTAAAAGTTTGGTATGGGATACAGTGTCAAATGCCTTTGACAGATCAAGAAAAGTTGAGGAGACTAGATTACTTTCACTTCGGAGATTTTTAATGGTATTGATAAAACTCATTAGATTCATAGGTTCATAGGTTGGTTCTAGGCTATTGGCCCTAGGGCCTATACAAGCCTAGCCATAACAATTCCCTGGCTATTTCTTCCACCAGTATTTACTTCCCTGGACTCCTGTCTAGCAGGGTGACTGATGTGATCCCCGGGATGAATTTCCTATCTCCCATCCAATCATCAAGGTTCCTTTTGAAGAGGGCCAAAGAGGCATTCTGCTTGACATATATGGGCAGTCTATTCCAGAGTCTGGGGAATCTCTGGGTCAGGAACCTATCCCTCTAGCGTGTTTTGTTCATTGTGATGACAAGGCTGAGATTCCTGGAGTATGTGTCTCTGAAAGACTGGGATTTCTTTAAGTGTAGCATGTCCAACAGCTCTGGGTTTGACATGGCCTTGTATGTTAAGCAGAGATTGCCTCTGAGTAGATGATATGCGACAGAGTATAGGTGCAGCTTTTTTAGACAGTCAGCATAGGGCATCTGCTTTAGGCCTGTGATTCTTTTAGTGAGGTATTTCTGCGGCCTTTCCAGTTGTTGCAGATGTCTTGAGAGGTACATACCAAATGGGGCATTGTATTCTGTAATGGGTCTAATGAGGGATGAGTACAGTGGGACAATGACCTCCTTTTTTCTGGATGAAAACTCCTTAGTGATGAGGTGTGCCACATAGAAGGATTTCCTGACTGTTGTGGTGATGTGGTTATTGAAGGTGAGACCACTGTCCACCTGTGTCCCTAAGTCTCTTATCACACTTTCAGTGTTTAGTGTACTGCCACCTATGTCATAATTCATGGGTACATGTTTTATCCCAAAGGCGATAACTACTCATTTCTTGGCATTGAGCTTGAGCCCATGGCTTTGGCACCAAGCATCTGTTTCTGTAAGGCCCTTTTGTAGAATTTTGTTAGCCAGAGTCCCTTAGTGTTGGCCTGTACTTCAGAGAAGTAGATGTCAAACAAGAGCGGTCCAAGGACTAAACCCTAAGTTACTCCACTTGTCACTTGTCTGGAGCTGGATTTGGAGTCGGCTACTTTTACATTGTGGGTTCTGTCAGTAAGCCTGTTGGCAACCCATCGAGTGACATAGGGATTAATACTCAGCTTAGTAAGTTTCTCTATGATTCCAGAGTGGGGGATGGTGTTGAAGGCCTTGACAAGGTCCAGATAGGCTGTGTGGACCACCTTACCCTTGTCCATGGCTCTGGAGAATGATTCAAAGAAGTCAATTAGGTTCAGGAGACAAGATTCGCCCTTCATGAACCCAAACTGCATGAGTTCCAGTGTTTGAAGGTTGTCAATGTCTTTGTCAGTGGGCACGAAGCCTGAGGTGAGGCTATGATTAAACATGACATTTAGGTGAGGTGCCAGTTCATTTTGTAGTTCATGTAGTACACAGCCTGGGATGTCATCTGGTTCCATGAATGCCGTCTTCTTAACTTTGGAGAGTGCATTTTTTTACCTGTGTGGCTTTTATTATCGGAATTTGGCAATCTTTCGTTATTGAGATAGGCCCTTTAGGGGGTGAGAGGGGGGTGAAGTTTGCACTGAATCGATCTTCCAGGATATTAGAAATATCCTTGGAATCAATGTATTTAATGCTATTCTGTTGTAGCTCAGAGCAGATCTGAGCATTTCCATTTAGATTATTTACATAGCTATAAAATGCCTTGTGGTTGTCTTTGGAATCTTTGGCAATTTTATTTTCAAAACTAGCTTTGGATGATTTTATGAGGGATCTCAGCTTCTTACTAAGGCTGGTAAAGGAGTTTTCTGCATCCTGGGATTTTCCTCTTTTCTGCAACAGTTTCTTCCTTTTGTTGTAAAGTTTGTTTATGGCAAGGGCCCACCAGATTGGCTTCCTATTTTTGGAGGAGACCATCTTGGTTCTATTGGGGTTGGCACGATTCATGCACAAGTGGATGTGCTCGTACAGTGCCTTAGTGTAGGCTTCAGCAGTCAAACTTTCAGTTACCGTCTGCATGGGTGTCATGATGTTTGTCACTTCTGACTTTAGTAGGGAGAAGTTTTTTACGGAGGTTTCCTTACTGGTTTGGGTGGGGGTGGGGTGTTGTTTTCAAGGGTGATTAGCTTATGGTCAGACCTGACCAATGAGGGGGTGATCATAAGTGTGGAACATTGATTTTTCATGTTGTTAATGACCAGGTCTAGGATATTGGAGCCCCTGATGGGACTATCCAGGGCATTGGAATTTATGAATTCCAAGAAACATTGGGCAAAGGTGTTGGCACAAGGGTAGGTTTCCCAGTTAATGGCAGCATAGTTGAAATCACCCAGTATTAGGGTGTTTGGTTGTATCTTAATAATTTACAGTATTTTAGAAAGCTGTTTTAGTGCTATGATTAGGGCAGACTCCATGTTGTGCGGGTGTTAGTTAATAGATATTCTAGCAGTTGAATATGAATGCACTTTTCCAAGATTTTAAAAAGGGAAAAAGAATGGCTATGGCTTAAGATATTATTTCTGTGAATGGAGTTTATTTCTGCTTACTCAGAGCTTTTAAGGTACTGCACAGAGTTACAGAGTTCATTTCTGCCTGTGAACTGAGGTATTTCTGCTTGCTCAGAGCTTTTAAGGTACTGCACAGAGTTTATTTGTGGCAAATCACTAAAGGATTTAATTCACTAAATAATGTCAGGCATTTGAATTTCAGACTTCATATTCTTCAGAAAATAAATGGTAGCACAAAACCTTTTACTCTAGCAATTTTCTAAGTTTATAAGATCAGTATTTGAAATGTGTCCCTGTTTTGGGGCTGTGTTCACCATTTTTGGCTTTGTCCAGGTTTTTTGTGCTAAGAGGTTGAGCACTATGGTGAGAAGTGAGAACTGAAATCACTAAATGATAGCCATTTAAGTTTCAGTCTTCCTGTCTTTCAGGAAACTGCTGATTTGGCATAGTGGTATGTTGCTCTGACTGTAGTGCACAGTGTCCTGGGACCAAGACTTGGTAGTGAAATGCATAGTGGGAACACAACATTTTATTCTAGCAACTGTCCAAGATTATACAAGCAATGTTTAAAATGTGTCCCTGGTTTTTGGCCTTTTGTCCACCCCCCCCAAAAAAAAAACTTGATATATATATATATATATATATATATATATATATATATATATATATATATACATATGGGTCTACTTGAAAACACTGACACGCAAAACACCGACGACGAGAACACGGAGACCGGAAGATCAACAACTGAGATGACCGACAGTTTAAAAGCCCGATGCTGAGAGCACCGACATGTTAAGGTAAGTGTGCGATAGTGACAGACTTTAGGGTTAGGGGCAGGTTAAATGAGTTAGGGTTAGGGTGTGAGTAAGGTAAGTGTGCGATAGTGACAAACTTTAGGGTTAGGGGCGGGTTAAGTGAGTTAGGGTTAGGGCGCGGGTTGGTGAGTGTGCAATAGTGACGGACCTTAGGGTTAGGGTTTGGGTTAAGGTTAGTGCATAGATAGTTGTGTATGTAAGGTTTAGTGTAAATTTGTAAGGTTTTTGTTGTGCTTGTGTTGTGTGTGTGTTTTTCAGAAAAGGTATTTGTTTTGTTTTGTTGATTGCCGGGATTGTGGTTTGTCGGGCATGTGAAGTTACGTGCTTTTAAACTGTCGGTCATCTCAGGAGTCGATCTTCTTGTCTTGGTGTTCTTGTCGCCGGTGTTTTGTGTGTCAGTGTTTTAAAGTAGACCCACACACACACACACATATATATATATATATATATATATATATATATATATATATATATATTGTGTGTGGAAGTAGACTTGTATGATGGAAATGTTCTGAATTGGGCAGTTTTGTCATTACTGGTTCATGCATTTTGTTTCATTGCCTACTGGAAAATTTTTCAAGCAATAAATTTAAAATGTGCTGTAACTTAAGTCTAACAAGTGTGCTGTATTATACAAGGCATATAATTTAATAAAGTCAGGAAGATGTATTAAAGAACACATGTATGTTTCTTGTTTTGTGTGCAAGGTGCCTATGATGTGAAAACAGCCCAAAGGTAATCTTTATCCACCACTGGCCAGATGCATTTTCTTTGGATGTGGTATGGGTTTCAATGCTGTTTCAATGAATGTGAGTTTCAAGGGCAGAGAAGTTTTAATGCCAAGTCTATTTTCATTGTGAGACAGTATTGCTTTGTTTAGCAGATATCTATTAGTGTTTGTGCATTGTGTTATAAAATGTAAAAATAAAATCCAAATAATCATTGTAGAGGTAAAGCAGTCTGCACACAATAGTGTTTATGGTAAATGGGGCAAAATAGCCAGGTAATTGGACATTGGAATGGTTGCAGGGGGACTCTGATGCCATATTTTGGTTGTCTGTTCTTCAGTTTGCGTTTGAAAGTTGCTATCCCACAATTCCATTTGAGTGGATGGGGTTACGTAATTATGTATACAAATTTTACAGAAATCAGCATACAGATTGTTACCTATTTTTCATGGGCCTTGTCCATATTTTTGATGTTTCCAGGTTGAGAGGTATGAACTGGGGAGAAGTAGTTTGCTAGTGGCATTTGTTGCTGCAAATACAACAGAGCAATGACTAAGTGAGGAGATAATGGTTTAAGGTAGGGAAGGGGGGTTTAGAGACTAAGACAAATAAGGGTGTTCAGGGGTTCCAGGTAGTGTATCTATATCTATATCTACACACACACACACACACACACACACACACACACACACACACACACACATATATATATATATATATATATATATATATATATATATATATATGTATAGAGAGAGAGAGATATGTCTGTGTGTGTGTGTGTGTGTGTGTGTGTGTGTGTGTGTGTATGTGTGTGTGTGTGTGTGTGTGTGTGTGTGTGTGTGTGTGTGTGTGTTTGTGTATCTATATATATATGTATATATTCCAAAAGCTTCATATGAGGTAGCATTCATGAAGTAACACTCAAATTTTAACCTCAAGGCTATACTAAACATGTTATGGGAGGTAGCATTCATGAAGTAACACTCAAATTTTAACCTCAAGGCTATACTAAACATGTTATGGATGTCAAGCACTTTTTAAATCAGAATGATACTTTTGTACAAGTTCAATTATTTACAGCTGTCAAGGCCTCAAAAGTACCCAGATGTTCTGGGCTCAAGCTTGGGGCCTGGGTGCTGTAAGAGCCTGCGAGAGGGAGGAAAAGATGTGATGAGGCAATGCATGCTCTCCTGTATCAGGTGAGAGAGGAAGTTTGCATGTGTTTGTTGCACACTTTTCATGTTAGTATTCTTACTGGAGACTGGAATTCACATAAATGTCATTGCTTCAAAGTGGGTGAAAACTCTTCAGGGTTAAAATAGCCGAATGAAAGCCAAGCCATGTGTGTGCTGCTGGGCATGCCCAGTGAAATCAGTTGGGAATTATGCAGACAAAACTAATCAACAAGATGGCACCATATACAATAATCACACTTCAACCCTAGGAGGAAAGTATAGGTTATATGGTGTGAAGCACTGCCTCTGAGGAGAGGAATAAATGGGCCTGTTTGGTGGATAGGGGGAAAGTTGAATGAAAAGCATGGATCAGCACAAACAAGCACAATAAAACTATATGTTTGCTTGGCATTCAGAAGACATTTTAATAAACAACATCTTTTCAATGTGTATTATCATGTTCAGCTCTCTATGAACCAGGAAAAAAAATCCAAAAATGCAAAAATCCCACAAAGGAAATCAAGAGACTCAAGTGGGAATGGAGCTTTTAATATCAATATAAAACTATAAAAACACAATCAAAACATTCAGACCAAAACAGATATTAGATAAGCACTTTCGTCATGTTACAATCAAGACTTCATCGGATGTAGTAAGTTTAGTGTAACATGTTTAAATCCCTCCCTACATTGACATCAGTCCTGCTTTCAAACCAGTCAAAACCCAAATTACCAGACACACCCCCATTCAAAAAAACATTTTTTTAAATCATTAAAAAAAAACACAATGTTACATATACAAAAACATTGACTATTAAGCCTAAACAAACTTTTCTGTGGTACTCAGTACTTAAAATAACCCTATCCATAACCCACCTTTAACTCTCCAAGGATTTTAATCTTAAAATACTAATAATAAATACATGCTCATTAAGGCCTGTGAAGCTATTTGCATTAAATTGTAACTGCTAGTACAATTTCTTCTTCTTCAGGAGGATTGTCCAAGGTCCACCCCTATCGTTCTTTTTCGCTTGGTCCAGGACGGTAAACTTAAACCAGTGTTTCTTATTTAAGGCTATATGTTTAGCCAAAGCATTGTTGTTACTGTTTTTCTTAATATCATAACAGTGTTCATAAACACACTCTCTTTTAATGACCTTTCAGTCTTACCTATATAAAATGCCTTACAGGCTCGGCATAAAGCTACATACACTACACCTTTGGTAGTACAGTTGTACATTATCTGTCATTAATTTGTACTCTTTGTCTGTTAAAATATATATATATATATATATATATATATATATATATATATATATATATATATATATTTATATGGGTTCCATACACTAGATCGAATTTTCACTAATTTGAAATAGTGCATGGAATGCTCACTGCAGCGAAAGTGCACTTAATCGAAAGTACACTTACGTGAAGTTCAGTGCAACGAATGGGTGTTTTACTGAACTTCTGTGCAGTACTCACGGACCTTAGGGTTAGGGCAAGGGTCATAGTAAGGGGATAGCCCTATGGGCTATCCCCTTACCATGACCCGTGCCCTAACCCTAAGGTTCTTCTGCAGCAGTAAAGAACATAGCAATGTCCTCCACTATGGTGCGATAGTCACGAACCTTAGGGTTAAGGCATGGGTTAGGGTAAGGGGATAGCTTTACTAACTATCCCCCTACCCTAACCAGTGCCCTAACCCTATAGTCTGTGACTATCACACCATAGTGGAGGACATAGCTTGTTTTTTATGTCCTCCGCTGTGCTGCGGTGTTTTCGGTGAAGTGCACTTACGCAAAAGTTAACTTTCGTTAAACTGAACTTTCGCAGAAGTGAGGCTTCCTATTACAAGTTCAAAGTAGTGAACTTTCATTCTTGTAATAGGAATCCATATATATATATATATATATATATATATATATATATATATATCTAAATATATATATATATATATATATATATATATATATATATATATATATATATATATATATATATATCTATATGGGACCCGGATACTTGCATGAATTTAACTTTCTCTGAAAGTCAAATTTGTGCTCACACATACCCGAAATTTCTGTTCATTGAAGCAGCAATTTCGGGTATGTGTGAGTGGTGTGCCGGTTGCACTGCGGTGTGAGTAAGGGAATATTCCTTTACTCCACTGTAGCGTGACCTTGGAGTGAGAATATACCTTGGAGTGAGAATATTTAAATAGGGGGGGTGTGGGGGGTACATGGGGGCAAAGCTCTATATATATATATATATATATATATATATATATATATATATATATATACTGTTACCTAACAAAATATATTTACAATAATTACATCATCCACAACAATGCATCCTACAATAATTTACAGACTTAGCCACTACTACTGGTCTCTCCAAAATATTCTTCATAGTTAACCCTTTCCTGTAAATAATACAGGGACGTTCTTCTAGCTTCAGCCGTATATCTGGATCTTCTGTCAAAAACACCCAGTTCTTCACGGATATAGCCTTGATCTTTTCACTCGCTAAGTTAAATTCAGTGACCATCCCCCCACTTGAAATGTTCTGTTCTTTTATCCAACACTTTAAGTTCCCTGTTTTCACCCATCCCACTTTCACGAAGTAGGGGATGGTAAAATCCAGTAGTTCTCTTTTCTACTACTTCCTGTTCTATACTGTTAATCAAACTGAGGGGGTATCCTCTATTTAAAAACATACTTTTTAATTTACTACATTCCTCTAAAAAATCATTGGTTCTTGTTACCATCCTGGCTGCTCTAACATATTGCCCTTTTATTACGGATTTTTTTCTGGGCTGGTGGGTGTGCGCTACTATAATGTAACTACCCATTCGAATATGTGAGCTTTCTATAGCTCAAGGCCACATATTTACTTTTCTGCACATCCTTTTCTAACATCACATCAAGGTAAGAAATCTTGACCTTATCAATTTGTAATGTAAATTTCAAAAACAAAGTCATATTATTGATATAGGTCTGGACCCTTTCCAGCTCAGATATGCTACCTCTCCATAAAACAAATATATCCTCCAGGTAGTGTACATATAGTTTCAAACAATCCTTAAATTCACTATCCAAGAGGAATTTTCTCTCCCAAATGGCCATAACTATGTTAGCATCAGAGCCCCACAACTTGCGCCCATAGCTACCCCTTCCTTTTGAAAAATATATCTACCTTCAAAATATAAAAAAATTATTTTTCAATACCAATTATAAAAGCTCTTCATAAAAGTTCACTTTGGGTGGTCTATGTGATAGATACCTAAAAATTCACAAAACCAACTTAAACCTTCTTCATGTGGAATAACTGTATACAAATCTTTTACATCTATAGTCATAAGCATGTCATTGTCTTCATATTGCACATTGTTCATTTTATTAGGAAAGTCCCATGAATCCCTGCAAATTTGTTTTTCCTTTTCCACCAAGTTTAAGCATATATCCTAGAACTTGACACGTGTACAAGTTAAAGATCCCCTAGCATCTACTATAGGTCACAAAGGGGGATCCTTTAAGGCTTTGTGCATTTTTGGGAGTCTGAAGATGTTAAGGATAATTGGAAAGTTAATATTCAAGTAATTAAATTCTTCCACTGTGACTCTACCCTCAATAAACAAATCTCTAATCAGAGCTCTTACTTTGTCGTAAGCTTTTTTAACTTCCATTCAACTAGTTGAGACATAAGCATTGCTACTTAATAATTTTACCATCTTGTTGTTATACATTTCCTTCGACATCAAGAGCATACCCCCGACCTTGTCCACTTTCATGAACTGGATATTGAGTCTTTTAATATGTTCAATTTCCTCTATATCTTCCCTCCTTATGTTATAATTATTGTTAAGATAACCTTTACATAAGAATCTAAAATAATTTTCACAAGTTTTTTCAAATATTTGTAGGAAAGCATGATTTGGGGGATTAAATGTACTGGAAGTCCTAAAACATGTTTCAGCTAAGGCTGTATCATCAAACATTTATTTTGAGTTCAACTTCCTGATATATGCTTTGAAATCAGTTAACAATTGTGCTATATCCACATGACTAGCGATAAGAAAGTTGAACCCTTTTGCCATAGTTTCAACCAAACATTTGCTGATGACAATGTCCATATAATTAAATACTTTAAAATCATTATCCCACCACAGAATAAGTCATGCCATCCAATTCATTGTCTTTAATCTCCCCCAAAGTCCCCAAAAGTAACACAGTCCATTGCCAAAATTGAGCATACCTTTCCATTTCCATTAATGACTGCGGTTACACACTCAGTCTCTCCCTCATTTAGAAAATGTGCAAACTCATGTTCCTGGATGAATCCAGGTGAAAACACCATTCCCTGTCCTTGTTCGTAGTTTGTAACTGCTTGTTCATTTACTAATACTGTATATCCATTTTAGGCCCATACCACTCTCCGCCATTGTCCTCACTGATCTCTCTAAGAAGCACCCGTTGCTCTTTTAACATCAGTTCATTTGGTTCTTCTGATTCACTGACAAGTAGTTCATTCACTTCCATTGGTTCCTCGCCCCTGTAGGGGTTCCTTTGTACTACATTGGACTTCCCCCTCAACCTTTCAGATCTCCGTAGGGGTGGGTACTCTTCCTGCTCTAAAAAATAGTCTGTGTTATTCGACTGTGCCCCATTGCCTGTATTATAATTAGCATTTTGATTCTGTCCAATGGTGTTTGTATGCCCATTATAGTTGTTGAATTTTCATCTACTCCTTACTTGCTGTGATGGAAGTTTTGGATATGCTGTATTATTAATATAGCCATTACAGTCTCTGTCTAATTTCTTACACTTATTATTCCACATTTTCTGTATTTTATTATTATTATTATGATCAAATTTATGGTGCTCAAACTTGGAACTATTAATTATTCTATTGTCCAAATCCATTGTTTCTCTCATAAGTCTGTCTGTAATAGAGTTGTTGTATTTGACTAAAATAGCCATATACTCACAGTGATGTCTATGAAACATGCTAATGAGTTCCTTATGGAGTGCCAAGTCCAATTCCAAACCGTTAGGGTATTTCCATATTCTCAACCCTTTCGGTACCCTACTTGTTTTAATACACTTGGTTAAATAACTGTTTTCCAGTTGCAAATTCTTCAGTTTAAAAAGGTTGTATTATGCAGACAAAACTAATCAACAAGATGGCACCATATACAATAATCACACTTCAACCCTAGGAGGAAAGTATAGGTTATATGGTGTGAAGCACTGCCTCTGATGAGAGGAACAAATGGGTCTGTTTGGTGGATAGGAGGAAGGTTGAATGAAAAGCATGGATCAGCACAAACAAGCACAATAAAACTATATGCTTGCTTGGCATTCAAAAGACATTTTAATAAACCCCAACTTTTCAATGTTTATTATCATGTTCAGCTCTCATGCAATCTGTTTTGTTTAATAGCCACTTATAGGTTCATAATGTCATAGGTAAGTAGTAGGCTATTGATCCAGAGGGCAATTAATAGCTTAGGCACCATATCCCAAATTGTAGGTGCCCATTGACATGAATAATTGATACCTAGTTTTTTTTTTACCCTTTTCAATAAGGGCTCAAGAACCATACATGGGGTGTATTTATGATGGCTCATCTATTTGCTCAGATTATGGTTAATGAGAGTCAGGGAGCTACTTAGCTTTATATTCAAAGGAAGTCTATTCCACAAAAAACGGATTCTCTGGGATATATGCCTATATTGCCACCAAGTCCAATTTATGTTTCAGTACAAAACAAGATCTCCTGAGCAGGTGCTTAGGGTGTACGTTTTGTAGATGTGCAGGAGGTTGTATAGGACTGGATCCTTCAGGGGTGTGTAGGCGACACGGAGGTTACCACCGAAGAATCTTTAGTAAATAGAAAAAGAGAGATAAAGAGCTATTTAGGGTATCAGGGTAGTTCAATAAAAACGTGCCTTAGATTATCTTACTGAAGCAATGCTGTAGTCTCTCAAGCTGGGTCATAGGCTTAGGCAAATACATATTAATGACCTTCTAAACATTAAAACATTAAAGGTATATTAAAGGATACTGCACATGAACTCATGCATAGAGCAGAATGACCAATTTATCTTTGACTTCCCTGTGGCTGCTAGCAAATTCTATTTTAAGTTTCTTTTCTCTGTTTACTGTTTTCAAGGAAGCACTATATTTTCAAATATTATCATTTGCTTCTCGGTAAAGCTATATGGGTGTTACCAGTGCTTTATAGATTATTTTCTCTCTCTATCTTTTCATCATAACAACAGGCCTCATAATGGCATTTGAAGCAACACCAGATATGAAAGCTCAAATGGCAATGGTGAAACTGCTGTCCAAATCAATACACAATACTGTTCTTGCTGTTCAGCTTCTAAAATCTACTAGCACAAAACATGAATTTCATCTGCAGTATTTATAAAACAATTTACTACAACATCAAACTGACATATCTGATCATGGTAACATCATGGCTATGCACTTGAAGGAAACACAGGAATTGCATCTACACTCTCAGTGACTGGAAAATAAGGTGGATACTCATCAGTAGAACATATGGAAAATAACGTGTGAGCGACTCATGGCTGTGACACAGGAAGTGGAAGGAAATGACCCACTCAGTACAGTATCCCTCCCATTATTGAACTCAGTTATAGAGTCTCTCCCAGGGTAAAAAAGTGAAACTAAACCTCAACATTTCACTTTTAAATGCTTTATCTGCAATTATAGAGTCATATGTTGAGAAGAGCTAAAGAAATTTGAAGGACTGGGATTAAGTGCTGTAAGACATGTCCAGCCTACCCTGGCTGTAGTGTGTCCCTGTTCCTAAAGTGGAAATTATAGGTACCATACATTAACCAGTTGAGTCACAAATCCACCTTCCAAAGCTGAACTCTTCCTACAGTATTGGGGTATACAGTGGCTATCATACCTACTTTAGTGAATAGCATATCTACCTAAAGTATTGGGGAATGCACCAGTGACTATCATATCCTGCTTTAGTGAATAGTGTATTTACCAAAGTATTGGGGAACGCACCAGTGTCTATGATATCTGCTTTAGTGAATAGCATATCTACCTAAAGTATTGGGGAATGCACCAGTGGGTATCATACCTGCTTTAGTGAATAGCATATCTACCTAAGGTACTGGGAAACCCACCAGTGACTATCATATCCTGCTTTAGTGAATAGCATATCTACCTAAAGTATTAGGAAACACACCAGTGGCTATCATACCTGCCTTAGTGAATAGCATATCTACCTAAAGTATTGGGGAACGCTCTAGTGACTATCATACCTGCTTTAGTGAAAAGCATATCTAAACCACTTCCAGACAATAAGAGAAGAGACTGTCTGCCCTTTACACCCCCCCAGGAAATCTTAAGTACAGAAAAGAGGTAAATGTCTGTCCTTGTGTGCACCATTGGATGCCAGGTCTTCAAGCTCTACCTCAACAAAACATTTTTCCTCTACACTGGTCCAGGTACAAAACATGAACCATTAGCAGCCCTAACAGACTCTGAGATATACAGGCAAATATGGAATTTTCCCCAGCAGATATACTGGCCATTGCAGTGAATTGTATAGATATGATATGGATTCGAGCTTCTGACAATTCACAGCTGTGTCTGGTTAATGTTCAGCGTCTTGGTAACTGAGCAACAACTGTAATCACTTCTCTGGTGTAACCTTTTCATGGCAGAAATTATCTGCATGTGGATTATGATCATTGGTAATGGATTTGTACTATTTAGTTTCCTGCCCCTCATACTGGCTGTGTTTTGTCTGTAGACAACCCTCAGAATTTGTACTCTTTTGTGGATAATAAAGTACTAGAAAGTATGTTGAAAATGTTTCCTTTGAGTTTGCATAAGTCAGTTGTATTCATTTGATGTTCCAATTAAGTTCAATGTGTATTATTAACAGAATAGTGCCACAGGCTTTCATGACAGATTTGAGTGTGTGTGTGTGTGTGTGTGTGTGTGTGTGTGTGTGTGTGTGTGTGTGTGTGTGTGTGTGTGTGTGTGTGTGTGTGAGTGAGTGTGCCTTCGTTTTGCAGCTTTTGGTTGAATTTGATTGACTGAAGAGCAGGTAACCAACATTTTTCCTGCATGACTTCTGGTGTTGTGCTCCCTCTACTCCAATTCTGGTTAACAATCCTAGCATTCAGTATCTTAGAATGCTACTTGAGTACCTTCTGGTAAATGTAATAGCTGCACATGCATTCACATTGGGAACTACCTTTCCCCACTTGACTTGGTCTGAATTTTAAAACAGATTACAGTCACACCAACAGCATGAAAGAGAGACTGATTTCTTTTTACAGGTCTACTCTGATTTAGTATTCTATGTGAGTGTGATAACTAAAAAGGCAGGAGGATTATAAAGCATGTCCAAACCAGCACTTGTCAACCTTTAAAAGACAATTATAAAGGAACCAGATGTAATGATATTTCAACTCTCTCTTTCTGTTTTGAGACTCGAGAACAGTCAGTAATTGAAATAGCTGGTTCCTTAGTGAAAGATGCAGATTTGCTGTATCCAGGACTGTTTTGTATGTTTCTGAGTTCCCCAGACCTTTCTGTGTTAGAGGGAAGCCTTCCAGTTTATCAGTGGGAGTGGTGAGCACTTGGTAGCCTATCTACCACAAGAGGAGTGGTTTCTGGCTATGAAAATGTAATTTATTGGCCATTTGGGCAGTTTTTTCTGTCCCTTTCAACTTTCTCTTCTTGCTTGCACTTTAATTAGCTTATTCGCCTAGCACTTCATCAGGCTTTTTGGAGCAATTATTGTAGCACACATAAGTGCTATCAGCACAAGATGTCCTATAAGGAAACAGCTCCAGTACTTAGCAATGATGACCTTCCCTTCTGGCATGTCTAAAGGTCAGTTTCCTGTGCTTTCTTCTATTAACCTGGCAAACTTGGGAATTCTGAGGCAGTGTGACGCTACCTCATGTACACAGACAAGCCTCTCCTCTTACCTTGCAACACTCAGACTTGTGAGAGATGCACTTATATCTCCAAATTGGAAGCCATGCACTCATCATCCAAGACTGGAATAGCTGGTCAAGAGGAGAAGGTCAACACCTGCACCACACCACATGGAACACATAGCCCTCCAGAACACCCACCATCACAGCCATCACATAAAAACACAAACCACACACCCACCTTCGCAGAAGCCTTCAACAGAAATCTACCCAAACAGCAGAGACCTCCAAGGCACAAATGCACTCGACCACCACAACACAGCACAAACCACAAGACACATAGGTCACCTACACAGTGTGCCCCTCAACCTAAGCCCCTAAGGAAAAACAGCTTACCTAATACAATAAACATAGGTGACTCAGTAGTGAGGCACACTGATGTCCCACTCACTAGGTTGAATAAGTAGAAGGTAACAGTCAGCTATCAGGTGCCAAAATCTGACACATAACACACGCACTCAGGTCACTCCTCAACAAGTACAAGTATGACTCTGTCATTGTCCATGTGGGTGTGAATGACATGAGATGCACCTCCCTGGACTGCATGAAAAGAGATATGGTGGAGCTCTCGAATTATGTCACCCAGGCAGGTATGACCCTAGCCCTGAGCAGCATCCTACCATCACCCAGAATTATACCACAGTACAAACAGAAAATTATTGAATTTAACAACTGGCTAAGTTTCTGGTGTCATTCTAATGGGATCCAGTATCTGTCTGCTTGGGATGACATGAATGACAGACCTCGATGCTTTGCCATAGATGGCCTGCATCTGTCACCCCTGGGTTTCCGGGTACTGGCTAAGGCTCTTGCCACTTCTATAGTGCGTTTTTAGGCAGTGTTCCAAAGACCAAATTACCACCAACAGCTATAAATAAATGCAATCTGAGGTCATGCTGCTCAACGCTAGAAGTCTAACTCTCAAGATGCACTCATTCGAAGCACTCAAATGGAGAACATCGACATTTGTGCTGTAACGGAGACCTGGTTTAAAGCAACAGAAAGCACCCCTGCATTACCAGGCTATAACTCATTCCACACCTTTCTGCCCCAGAACATGGACCAAAGCTCCAAAGGCAGTGGTGTCTCCATATCCATAAAGGATATGCACACCTCCAGACTAGTAGCCCAGCATAATGCAGCTGAGATACTCCAGGTACAACTAACACTGGGTAAGACAGAGATTCACGTCATAACCTGCTATAGGTCCCCAACCATGTCCCAAGACTATCACTCCACATTCCTAAGCACCCTGGAAACTGTTAAGATCCAACCCAACACTCTCATACTAGGTGGCTTCTACTATCCCTTCATCAACTGGGAAAACTACTCATGCACCAATTCACTGGCTCAGTGTTTCCTGGAATTCATCAATTCCAATGCCCTGGACCAGCCTATTCTTATCCCAAATAGTGGAAGCAACATCCTTGACCTGGTTATTACTAACATGGGCAACTGCTGCTCTACACCAATAGTCAGTTCCTCCCTGGTTAGATCCAACCACAAACTAATCACCATGGAAATCCACATCTCACCCACACCTGCAGCAAAGGTATCCACCAGGAAAAACTTCTCCAAAGCTGACTTTGGCCTCCTAAAAACAGAGGTGGCTAACTTC
Source organism: Protopterus annectens (assembly GCF_019279795.1). NCBI lineage: Eukaryota > Metazoa > Chordata > Ceratodontiformes > Protopteridae > Protopterus > Protopterus annectens. The sequence continues at coordinate 1,941,640,585 of NC_056729.1, read as the reverse complement.
ACAGCACCCATGCTAATGGAAAATAGATGCATGACTGCCGAATCATACACCAATGCACTGTACGAACACATACATAAATGCATGGAACTAGCCATATCCAACAGAACCAAGACACTCTCCTCCAAAAAAAGGAAGCCAGTCTGGTGGCTCCCCTGCCATTAATAAACTCCACAACAGAAGGAAGAAACTGTTGCAGAAAAAGATGAAGTCCCAAGACTGGAATAATTCCCTTATTAGCCTCAATAAAAAGTTGAGATCCTTCATCAAAACCTCCAAAGCCAGCTATGAAAGCAGAATTGTGGCAGACATTAAAAACAACCACAAAGCCTTCTATAGTTATACAAGAATCTCCATGGCAATACCCAGATTTGCTCTGAGTTACTGCACAATGGTACTGAGCCAACAGATATTGCCAACATACCTGCCAGCAGATTCAGTGCCAACTTTACCCCTCTCTCCTCCCCTAAAGGACAAATCTCAATACCAGAAGAATGCCAGGCACCCAGCTTTATTGCAGCACAGGTTAAAGCTGCATTATCTTAGGCCAAGAATACAGCTTCCATGGGACCTGACAATATCCCTGGTTGTGTTCTACATGAATTACAAAGTGAACTGATACCACAATGGCGTGCTCTGTTCACTGACAACCTTACCTCAGGCTTTGTCCCTAACAAATGGCACAATGCTACAGTCATCCCTCTCCATAAAGGAGGTGCAACTACAAATCCTGGAAATTATTGCCCCATTAGACTGACGAGTCTGATATGTAAGGCTATGAAGCACATCATCATGGACCTAATTAAGACGGATACAGGGACTCTCCAAACTCTAGATCCCACGCAATTTGGTTTTGGGAAAAAGTAGATCATGCCTGCTCAAACTGGTTGACTTCTTTGAGTCAGTCACCAGAGCGGAGGATGAAGCTAAGGCAGTTCATATAGCCTATCTTGATCTGGTCAAGGTCTTTGATACCATTCCTTACTCAGGAATTACTGATAAACTCAGCAAACTAGGCATCAACCCCTATATTGTTAGGTGGGCTGCAAACTGGCTCACAGATAGAACCCACAGTGTGAAAGTAGTGGAATCCAAGTCAGACTGCCAACCAGTCACGAGTGGAGCCCCACAGGGATCGGTCCTGGGTCCTCTCCTGTTTGGCATCTACTTTTCAGAAGTCCAGGACAACACAGAGGGACTCTGGCTGACCAAATTCACAGACGACTGCAAGCTGGGAGCCATTATTATCTCCCCAAGTGATGTTGACATCCTACAGAAAGACCCCACTGAGACCAATGACTGGTGTCAAAGCCATGGGGTCAAGCTTAATGCCAAAAAATGCATCGTCATCCCCTTTGGGACAAACTCAGTTCCCACTAATTACCACATCGATGGGAGCCCACTGAACACTAAAGGCAATATAAGAGATCTGGGTCACAGGTTGATAGCAACTTCTCATTCGAACACCACATTATCACTGTGGTTAGAAAGTCCTTCTATGCGGCACATCTCATTACCAAGGGTTTTGCATCCAGGAAGAAAGAGGTGATCATCATCTCTCTCTCTGCTCTTCCTCATTAGACCAATCATAGAGTATAATGCCCCATTTTGCATGTACCTCAATAGACACCTGCAACAGCTGCAGAGGCCACAAAAGTATCTCACAAAGATGATCCTAGGCCTTAAACACATGTCCTACATGGGCAGATTCATAAAACTCCAGCTATTCTCTATCTCATATCGTCTACTAAGAGGCGATCTCTGCTCGACTTACAAAGCCATGGCTGACCCAGTTCTTTTAGAAATGCTACATCTAAAGAAATCCCAATCCCTCCACACCACACGCTCCAGAGACCTCAACCTTATTACCACAATCAACGGAACATGCTGAAATGACAGGTTCATAACCCAGAGACTGCCCATGCTCTGGAATAGACTTCCCATACTTGTCAAGCAGAGCACCTCACTGTCCCTCTTCAAGAGAAATCTTGATGAGTGGATGGGTAATAGAAAGTTCACCCTGGGAATCACTCCAGTGGCTCTACTTGGTAAAGGCACTGCGAACTAACGACGGGCGGCACAATGCCAGGACATTTCTATGGGCTAGATTTGTAAAGGCCCCGGGGCCATTAGCATAGTACACACCTATGACCTTATGAACATGCTTATAGATAATTGCTTGATAAACTTCCTAAAACCACTAATTGAAATCCAAGAGGTGCTAAAGTTACTTGTAATGGAATAGAAGATTTTTGCTTGACAGACTGATGGAGAGTGTTAAACCCCAACACTAAAGACTGTATCTTTGTGAACCCTAAAAACTGGCTAAGCCAGTAGTATAGATTTCTGGTTAATTTCCTCAAGGCTTGTAATGAGGGATATCAATGTTTATTTATGGCTGACTGACATTACCCTAGGCATGACAGATCCTTAACTAAAGGATAAGCAAAAGAAAAGACTATTGGAAGGTGGTAGATTCATTTCTTGGCAGAGCTTAAGAAAGAAGAAGTGTCTGGATTTTCTTGCTGGAATTTTTTGAATTAAAGGTAGTAGTAGCCTGTGAAGTGGAGAAGAATTCTGCTGTGGAAAAGGTTATGTTTGCATAGAAATGACTCAACATAAGAAAATAAGTACAGTACAAGTTAGGGGATGAAAAGAAAAACTAGTATTGCAGAATTTAAAACAATCAAAGCTAAGATTTAGAAATGTTTACAGTATCAGAGCAACCAGGAGAGAATAAAACAGTTTCACTGAGTGAAAGGAACTGATTCCCAGAAACTGCTTGCCAAGAGACATCAGAAAACAGCAAAGGAAATCACAATAATTACACTTTGGGGCTGTTCAAGCAACTTAGTAACTCATCTCTTTGGAATTAAAAATCTCATGAAAACTTGAGACCAGTTTTTTTAATAATCCTTTATATGTACACATGGCACATATTAACTCGCTTTTCTCTAGACTTCTCTTAAAAATGGAAGAAAAAATATTGGATGACATTTAACAGGCCTAATATGGCTATTTTTAACTTAGCAACTGAGAAACTGCCAGGCCGAAATGAGTTCATATCTGACTTCTCTAAGTTTTATAACAAACAATTAGAACTACCCATTCCAATGACTGCAAATCCCACATATTCTCCAAACCAGGTGATGATACAACCTTGACTTTATGCAAAAATATTGTGTGACACAATGAAAAATATACTTAGATATATAATTTCAGAGGAATAACATGGTGCTAATTTATTAAATTGTGAGTTAATGTACAAAAAATAATGAAAAATACTCAGCAGTTTGATGCAACCATTCTTATCAACTTTCACAAAACCTCCCTACATTGGGATTAAATATTTATGGGAGGCAATGATTACTATGGGTTTCTGAAATAGTTTTATATATATGCTGGTTTCTCAGTAGTAGCACTAAAATCTGAACCCCTGTGACTAGCACTTGCTCTAGAACCTGCTGGAAAGTGCTAGGAAGCCTGAAACTGATTCAAGCACTCAGCTGTCCTTGTCAATAATGAGAAATTAATTATAGGCACTAAGCCTATAATTGCAAAGTACCTTGCAAAGGTAAGGGAAAACAGCTCTTAAACTTTGCAAGAAAGCACTAGGAAGCCCGAAACTGATTCAAGCACTCAGCTCTCCTTGTCAATAAGGAGAAATTAATCATAGGCACTAAACAGTTTATAATTGCAGAGTACCTTGCAAAAGTAAGAGAAAACAGCTCTTAAACTTTACAAAAAAGCACCTAAACAGGCATGTCCAATGGTCAGCTTCCGGTGATTCTCCTGTCCACCTGGTGAATCTGGACATACTGGGGCAGTGCGGCAACTGCCTCATGTACACAGACAATCCTCTCCTCCTACCACCCAACACTACAACCTGCGAGAGATGCACTTACATAGCCAAAATGGAAGCTAAGGTCTCTCTGGCCAAGATTGTGCTAGACAGTCAAGAGGAGAAGGTTAACACCTGCATTACACTTCAAGCAACTCATAGCCATTCAAAACCCACACCATCAACACCCACACATAGCAACACTAAACCCACATATGCGGAGGCCCTTAACATTAACCTGCCTAAGCAACAAGGACCTCCTAAGCCGAAACGCAAACAAACACCAGTCACAACCAAAGTGACACATAGCTCACAACACCAGTGTGCCACCCAACAACAGCCCCTAAGGCAAGACAATGTACCCAACACTTTAGTCATAGGTGACTCTATAGTCAGGCACACTGATGTCCCACTCACCAGGCTGAACAAGGAGAAAATTACAGTCAGCTGCCTGTCAGGTGCCAGGATCCGCCACATAACACATGCACTCAAGTCACTCCACAACAAGTACAAATACGACTCTGTCATTGTCCATGCTGGAGTGAATGACTTGAAACGTACCTCTCTGGACTACATGAAAAGAGACATGGAAGAGCTCTTGGATCATGTGACCCAGGCAGGTATGACCCTAGCGCTGAGTAGCATCCTGCCTTCGCCCAGAATGATACCACAATATAAGGATAAAATGATTGACTTCTACAATTGGCTAAGCTTCTGGTGTCATTCAAAGGGGATCCAGTATTTGTCTGCCTGGGAATACATGATCGACAAACCACGATGCTTTGCCAGAGATGGTCTGCACCTGTCAACCTTGGGATTCAGGTTACTGGCTAAAGCTCTTGCCACCCCTATAGTGCCTTTTTTAGGCAAGGTTCAAAGGATAAAACCACCACTGTAACAGATGCAAGCATGCAAAATCTGAAGGTAATGCTACTCAATGCTAGAAGTCTAAACCTCAAAATGCACTCTCTCGAGGCACTCCTAAAAATGGAGAACATTGATATCTGTGCAGTAACTGAGACCTGGTTCAAGGCTCCAGAAAGCACCCCTGCAATACCAGGCTACAATTCTTACCACACTTTTCAGCCACAAAACCAAGACAGAAACACTAAAGGTGGAGGAGTGTCCATATTCACACCTCCAGGCTAGTTGCGCAACACAATGCATTTGAAATTCTCCAGGTGTAACTAACACTAGGTAAGACTGCTATCCAAACTGTAGCTTGCTACAGATCCCCCACCATGCCCCAAGATTCTCACTACACCTTTCTAAACATACTGGAAAATATTAAGATACAACCAAACACCCTAATACTGAGTGATTTCAACTACCCTGCCATTAATTGGGAAAACTACTCGGGTACCAACTCCTTTTCCCAACGGTTCTTGGAATTCATAAATTCCAACGCCCTGGATCAACTAATCCATTGTCCCACCAGGCGAGCCAATATCCTAGATGTGGTCATTACCAACATGGGAGATAGATGCTCCACACCAGTGGTCACCCCCTCATTGGTCAGGTTTGAACATAAGCAAATCACCTTTGAAATCCACATCCCACCCCCACCCCCCAGTAAGGAAACCTCCTTAAAAAACTTCTCCAAAGCCAACTTCATGCTACTGAAGTCAGAAGTGACAAACTTCACAACACCCACACAGATGGGATCTGGAAGTTCGACTGCAGAATCCTACACTAAGGCACTGTACGAGCACATCCACTCGTGCATGAATCGTGCCATCCCAAATAGAACCAAGATGCTCTTCTCTAAAAAATGGAAGGCAATCTGGTGGTCCCCTGCTATAAATAAACTATACAATAGAAGGAAGAAACTGTTGCAGAAAAGAGGAAAATCCCAGGATGCAAACAACTCCCTCAAAAGCCTCAGTAAGAAGCTGAGATCCCTCATAAAATCCTCAAAAGCTAGCTATGAAAATAAAATTGCCAAAGATTCCAAAGACAATCACAAGGCATTCTATAGTTGTCAAGAATCTAAATGGCAATGCTCAGATCTGCTCTGAGCTACAACAGAATGGCATTAAATATACTGATCCCAAGGATATTGCCAATATCCTGGCAGATCGATTTAGTGCCAACTTCACCCCCCTCTCACCCCCTAAAGGGCCCATCTCAATACCAAAAGATTGCCAAATTCTGATAATCACGGCCACACAGGTAGAAACCGTACTCTCCAAAGCTAAGAATACAGCATCCATGGGACCAGATGACATCCCAGGCTGTGTACTACATGAACTACAAAATGAACTGGCACCTCATCTAAATGTCATGTTTAATCATAGCCTCACCTCAGGCTTCGTGCCCACTGAGTGGCGCACAGCTACAGTTATCCCGCTCCACAAGGGAGGATCTGCCTTGGATCCCGTGAACTACCATCCCATCAGTCTGACAAGCCTGATCTGCAAGGGCATGGAATGTATCATCATGGAACTTATAAACAAAGACATTGGCAACCTTCAAACACTGGACCCCACCCAGTTTGGGTTTGTGAAGGGCTGATCTTGTCTCCTGAACCTGATTGAATTCTTTGAGTCAGTCTCCAGTGGTGTGGACAAGGGTAAGGTGGTCATGTCATCCCAGGCAGATAGATACTGAATCCTCTTTGAATGACACCAGAAGCTTAGCCAATTGTTGAAGTCAATCATTTTGTCCTTATACTGTGTTATCATTCTGGGTGAAGCCAGGATGCTACTCAGGGCATGGGTCATACCTGCCTGGGCCACATGATCCGACAGCTCTTCCATGTCTCTTTTCATGTTGTCCAGGGAGGTACATCTCAAGTTATTCACTCCAACATGGACAATGACAGAGTCATATTTGTACTTGTTGTGGAGTGACTTGAGTACAATGTTTATGTGGTGGATCCTGGCACCTGACAGGCAGCTGACTGTAATTTTCTCCTTGTTCAGCCGGTGAGTGGGACATTAGTGTACCTGACTAAAGAGTCACCTATGACTAAAGTGTTGGGTACGTTGTCTTGCCTTAGGGGCTGTTGTTGGGTGACACACTGGTGTTGTGAGCTATGTGACACTTTGGTTGTGATTGGTGTTTGTTTGCATTTCAGCTTCGGAGGTCATTGTTGCTTGGGCAGGTTAATGTTAAGGGCCTCCACATATGTGGGTTTAGTGTTGTTATGTGTGGGTGTTGATGGTGTGGGTTTTGAAGGGCTATGTGTTGCTTGAGGTGATGTGCAGGTGTTAACCTTCTCCTCTTGACTATCTAGCACAATCTTGGGTGGAGAGAGCTTTGCTTCCAGTTTGGGTATGTAAGTGCATCTCTCACAGGTTGTAGTGTTGGGTGGTAGGAGGAGAGGATTGTCTTTGTACATGAGGCAATTGATGCATTGCCCCAGTATGCTCAGATCCACCAATTGGACAGGAGAAATCACCGGAAGCTGACCCGTGGATATGCCTGGATTGGTGCTTTTTTTTCTTTTTGTAAAGTACAAGAGCTGTTTTCCCTTACCTTAGCAAGGTACTTTGTGATTATAGGCTGTTTAGTGCCTACGATTAATTTCTCCTTATTAACAAGGAGTGTTGAGGGCTTGTATCGGTTTAATACTGCCTAGTACTTTCCATCAGGTTTTAAAGCAAGTGCTAGTCACAGGGATGCTTAAAGGTAAGATGAAAAAAAATGGTTTACCCTAAACAATGCATGTGCATGAGAGGAGTTAGATGTGAAAGTAGGTAACTTAAGTTTTATCTGTCTAAAAAGTTAAGTTTTAGTGGAGAGTCACTATTTTTAAAACAGCACGATAGATTAAAAGGGGGTGGTCACTTTTGTATTCTGGTACTATGGAATACAGTAGGATGGCCAATAAATTTAAATAGTGGAAGGGGAGTGATTTCACAAAATGAAAATTATGTGCTTACTCACACAAGCCAGTAAAAAACAGAGAGGAAATGAGATATATGGTCAAATTAACATAAGAGGAAGCAACTAGAAAGACAATGGTTCTGCCTGACTCACGAGAGACAGAGCTGTGGTCTCTTTTCTAGTTTTAATATGCAGTTAAAAGCAGAATACAAGTAAAACACAAGGTAAATAAAACAAATCACAGTATTCAAAATATAAAAAGGCAATAAAGTAATACAACAAATAAAAAGCAAACTAACCTTTCCCTCACAGCAAAGTGTAGTAGACAGAGTCTGGGGTGAGCCTTTCTAGTAAAGCTCTGAAATGTTTTATTTTACTCCTTAAATAGAAGGTTTAGTTTCTAGCTCCACCCCCTCAGTTCACAGATGATTAACCTTAACTGACCTGATCTTTATTTGTTTCAAATTGATTAAGAAGGGAGTGATTTATATATTTGACCTGTTCAATAATGTAGCACAAAAATGAAGACTTTTACAAATTTGTAAAATAATCCAGAATACAAAGTTCACTGGTGTCAATTTATAACAGTTGCACTCAGACTTTAGTAAGTTTTGCGCCACAATTGTCCCTCATAAACTTATTTGATTTTCTGGTAAATCAATGAGGATTACATTTTAATTGAATTATAACAATAGTTAAAAAAAACTCCCTACTTTTAAATTTTTGTGACAGCTGACTGCTGGGTTTCTACTGTTTGCAACTGTTTGCCACTGTTCGCTAAGAGCTTTGAGTTTTTTTCTTTTTTTTTATAATCCATAGTACATGGAACAAATAAAGCTCTATGTACTACAAAGAATTATGAACAGAGATATACAGGATTAATTCTTAAACACACAATAATGTGGTTATTATCAGAGACGTGATCATAATTCTCTATATCACCATTTATATCTTCTGAATATTAGTCTGCTCCTGTCTTTTCTTTAACCTGAAAACTATGATTTTACTATATGATCTATCATGGCCTATGTTTTAGCACAGCTCTCTGAAGACACATTTCTACTTTCTCCTACAGCATCTTATGTAAGCTACATTTTTTTAATGTATAATTTTTTTATTTAACATTTGTTGACCAGGGAAGTCTGACTAGGACAGCGACTATCTTCAGCAGAGGCCCAGGAGAAACACTCCAGACGCATATCTTTGGGATGTGTGAGGAAACCAGAGCACCCAGAGGAAACCCCCCCACAAGTGCAGAGAGGACATGAAGACTTCACACAGAAGGCACCCCAGCCAAGAATTGAACTGGAGAACTTTTTGCTGTAAGGTGACAGTGTTAACCACTGTGCCGCCCAATCTCATTTATCACAAGGAGCATTGGACTTAAGCTGCTTGCACCAGTATTGTACCACACTGCCCTTTAATTGTGTAATTTTTCTATCTAATTTATTTAGAATTATAGAAGTTGTACCTTTACAAATATTTATTAGAATTAACATGGACAAATCCTACCATAGAAATATATGTATACTGCTGGGGAGGTTTATTGAAGGTACCTATTAACTTCAAAATATAAGTGCTTCAGAGAATCAGCATTCTTAATTATATGGTCTGCATTTCATTGTTTATAAATCTATAGGTTCATAGGTAGATATTCAACTAATAGCCACCATGGCCTTTATAAGACTTGTTATGCAATGCAATAAATACAGTTGTGTCTCTATGTATCAGTGGCATTTATTAAGAGGTGGTATACTAGTTAGGAAGTTTCCAGAGGATATGTGGGGGTAGGGTTATGCTAGTTAGATCATTACTGACTACCTCTATCTATCACAGACATGGGGGCTAGACCCAGGGTGAATTTAGAATTTGCCATCCATTGGTCAAAGTTACACTTAAATAGGGTTCGGGATGGAGTCTGCTTTACATTGATGGGGAGCCTGTTCTAGAGCACGAGGATCCTCTGGTTCACAGGTTCATAGATGTTTACTTGGCTAATGACCACAGGGGCTGTTTTAAGCCTAGCCATGCATCCCATATCTCTGACAAGTTCTGATAACCTTGATAAGTGTAAGCAGGGGTTTGGGAGATGAAACATTTACAAGCATGGGTCTGGGCGATGAAACATTTACTGGTTGCCTGTGTCCATTAGAGACATAGGTGCCAAACCAGGGATAAATTTCCTATTCCTCATCCAGTTGTCCAAGCTGCACTTGAATTGGATTAGGGAAGAACTCTGCTTCACATGAATGAGGAGCCTGCTCCATAGACAGAGTAATCTCTGGGATACATACATGTCTCTCCAGCAGGTCCTCTTTATATAACAGGCAAGATTTAAGCCTTTAGAACAGGTAATTCTAGTGCTACTTGTTTTGTGGATATGCAGGAGGTCCATCAGAGTGGGGTCTGACAATGCCCTGTATGTCAGGCAAAGATCTCCCCTAAAAAGCCTGTAGGAGACAGAATACAGAGATAGGGCCTTGAAGCAGTCTGCATAGTTCATTTTACTTATGCTCTGTATTCTTTTAGTGAGGAACCTCTGAGGTCATTCCAATTGTTGGATATGCCTGGTTAGGTACATACCAAATGGGGCATTGTACTCAATGATAGGTCTGATAAATGCCAAATACAGAGGAGCAATGACTTCCTTGGACTTAGATGGTATACCTTTCTTCATATGTTGTGCAGCATAGAATGGTTTCCTCACTGCTGTAGACACATAATGGTCAAAGGCTAGATTACTATCTATGTGGGTCCCTATGTCCCCAACTACTAGGTCAACTCTAAGGGGTGTATTGTCAATATGATAGTTACCAGGGGTGGATGACTTCCCCAAGGATACTATTATGCATTTCTTGCCATTTAGTTTTGGTCCATGGCTCTGACACCAGTTGTTTGTCTGTGGCAGCCTCTCCTGGAGAACATGTGTGTCAGTATGGGATTCCATGACAGCATCTAATTTGCAATTATCTGCAAATTTAGTCAGCCAGGGACCACTGACATTGGTCTTGACTTCAGAGAAGTAAATGCCAAAAAGAAGCGGTCCAAGAACTGATCTCTGAGGGACTCCACTTGTGAGTGGCCTCTTTGTAAAGGTGGACTCCAGAATTCTAACTTCCTGGGTCCTGTCTGTGAGCCAGTTGGCTATCCACCAGGTGACATACAGGTCTGTACCTAACCTCTTGAGTTTGTCAACAATGCTTGAGTAGGGTATTGTATCAAATGCCTTGACCAGGTCACGGTAGGCAGTCTGAACCATTTTTCCTTCATCCACTGCTTTGGTTACCTTCTCAAAGAAGTCCACCAGGTTGAGTAGGCATGATCTGCCCTTGACAAAACCAAACTCGGTTGGGTCCAGTGTCTGGAGATTTACTACATCTCTATTGATCATTTCCATGATAATCCTTTCCATGGCTTTGCATATAGGACTAGTGAGACTTATGAGTCTGCAGTTTCCAGAATCTATAGATGGCCCACTCTTTTTGCAGAGGGATGATTGTTGCTGTTTTCTAGTCATCAGACATGAAGCCTGTTTGGGGGCTACAGTTAAATTGTAATTCTAGAGGCCCTGATAAGTCATGTTTCATGTTATTTAGAAGGCATCCTGAGATACTTTCTGGGCCCATTGATGCAGTGTTCTTGGTCTTAGAAAGAGCATTAAGGACCTGTTGTCTAGTGATAGTAGGGGGAGTTATATTTGATGGTATTTCCTGAGGGAAGGTTGAGGGGGACAGAGGGGCAAAGTTGGAGCTGCATTTATCAGCCAGGAGTTTTGGTATATCTTCTAGCTCATTATAGGTGGCTACATTTACAATGAACCCTGCACACAATTACGTATTACCTTTGAGGTTGTGGACATAGCTAAATAATGCTTTCTGGCTGTCCTTGGCTTGGAAGGCCAAACTTACCTCAAATTTGGCTTTGGTAGACTTTATTTGACCTTTGACTTGTTTGTTTAGTTTGATGAGAGTGCTTTTATCCTGCTGGGTGCTGCACCTCCTAATTCTTGCCATGATTTCATTCCTTCTGTTATACAGCCTATTGATTTTGTGATTCCACCAGGGTGGCTTGTTTTTTGAGTTAGAGATATACTTCTTCCGGTTCGGTACAGCTGCCTCTATGCAACTATTAACATGCTTGTACAGGGTTTCTGTGAACAGTTCTGCATAAGCAGGAATGTTCTCAGGATTTATGGGGCTTGAAATTTTTCCAGGTTATCAATTAATAACACAAGATTAGTCTTAGAGTAGTTCCTGAATATTTCAGGTTTAGCTGGGGGTCCAGGTTTTATTTTTACTTCAAAGGAGACCATTTTGTGGTCTGACCTTACCAGAGAAGACATTACAGTAGAAGGTATGCAGCACTCTCCCGTATTAGTGAGGACCAGATCCAGTATGGTTGCACCCCTGGTTGGTGCATTGACTATCGGGTCCAGGAAGTTTGTGTTTACAAAATCCAGGAATTTCTGTGCTTGTACATTTGGTGTCATATAGATTTCCCAGTTAATTGGGTATAATTAAAGTCACCCATGAATATAGTATTGGGTTGGATGCGTATTGTTTCTAATAAGTTTAAATACACGGTATGGGTTTCCTGGGTCATAGATGGGGGCCTATAGCTGGCAAGAAAGTGATATTTGATTTTGCCTATGGTGATCTGAACATGGAGCATCTCAAGTGCATTGTCCCATTTGACCAGACTTGAGGTATATTTATAGTTTCATAGTTTCATAGTTTAGTACTAGGCTATCTGCCCTGGGGCATTTGTAAGCCTAGCCATAGTGATGTGGCTTTCGCCACCCCATGAAATGGTACAAAAATGCACATAATAGATTTAGAATACTGTGCCTCTGTCTAGTAGTGACACAGTGGAGGTCCCCTTATATAATAGAATTAGTTTACTGTGCCCCTGTCTAGTAGTGACACAGATGTGACCCCTGGGGTAAACTTACGATCTCCCATCCACTCATCAAGATTTCTCTTGAAGAGAGTCAGTGAGGGGCTCTGCCTAACTTGAACTGGGATCTTGTTCCAGAGCATGGGAAGCCTCTGGGTTATGAATCTATCCCTCCAGCATGTCCTATTCATACTTGTGCCGAGGTTTAAGTCTTTAGCTCTCGTGGTTCTGATGGATTTGGATTTTTTGAGGTTGAGCATGTCCATCAGTTCCTGATTGGACATGGCCTTGTACGTCAGTCAGAGATCACCTCTGAGTAGGCGGTATGCTACTGAATAGAGCTGGAGTTTCTTTAGTCTGGCAGAATAAGATATATGTTGGAGACCCTTGACCCTCTTGGTGAGGTACTTTTGTGGTCTCTCAAGCTGTTGCAAATGCTGGGTGAGGTACATACCAAATGGAGCATTGTACTCAATCATGGGTCTGATGAGGAGGAGTATAGGGGTACAATGACATCCTTGGATCTGGATGTGAATCCCTTCATGATAAGGTGTGCAAGGTAGAATGTTTTTCTAACCACTTTGGCAACGTGGGTGTCAAATGAGAGGTCACTGTCGACTTGGGTCCCTAGGTCTCTGATTACTTTTTCCGTACTCAGTGGGTTACTGTCTATGTGATAATTTGTGGGTACTTTGTTTTTCCCAAAGGGGATGACTATACATTTTTTGGCATTTAGTTTAAGGCCATGACTCCAGCCCCAGTTGTCCGTTTCTGTGAGGCCTTTTTGTAGGATGTATGTGTCCGCTGGTGTATCGACTATGGCACCTAGTTTGCAGTCATCTGTGAACTTTGTCAGCCACAACCCTCCCATGTTTGCTTTAACATCTGAGAAATAAATGCCGAACAAGAGGGGTCCCAGGACAGATCCCTGTGGGACACCACTTGTGACTGGCTTTGAGTCTGACATTGCTCCAGCAATTTTAACTTTATGAGTTCTGTCCTTTAGCCAGTTTGCAACCCATCTAGTGACATAAGGGTTTACGTTTAAGCTGTTGAGCTTATCTATGATGCCTGAGTGGGGTATTGTGTCGAAGGCCTTAGCCAAGTCCAGGTAGGCTGTATGGACTGATTTGCCCTCGTCAATGGCTCTAATGACTGTTTTGAAAAAGTCAACCAGGTTCAAAAGGCAGGATCTGCCCTTTACAAAGCCAAACTGGGTGGGGTCAAGTGTCTGTAGGTCCCTAATGTCTCTGTTTATGAGTTCCATAATGATTCTTTCCATAGCTTTGCAGACCAGGCTGGTTAAGCTTATGGGGCGGTAGTTCCCAGGGTCTGTAGAGGTACCCCCTTTGTGGAGTGGGACCACTGTTGCTGTATGCCAGTGTTCAGGTACATATCCTGTAGTAAGGCTAAGGTTAAATAGCATTTTTATGTGCGGGTTTAGCTCCTCTTGGAGTTCACGTAGCACGCAACCCGGGATACCATCAGGTCCCATTGATGCTGTGTTTTTAGCTTTGCTGAGGGCAGCTCTCACTTGGACATCTGAGATGACAGGGAGATTACATTCAGCTGGGATAAGTATTTCTTCTTTTGGGGGTGAGGGAGGGGAGAAATTTGCACTGAACCTGTCAGCCAGAATGTTGACAATACCTGTGGGTTCAGTGTATTTTTTGTTGTTGTGAACTAACTCTGAGCATATCTGAGGGTTTCCGCCCAGGTTTCTAACATAGCTGAAGAAGGCTTTGTGGTTATCTTTAGTGTCCTTAGCGATTTTTCTCTCAAAGTTGGCCTTGGATGTTTTTATGAGAGAACGTAGTTTTCTGCTAGTTTTGATCAGAGATGTCTTCCCTTTATGGGATTTTGCTCTGTCCTGCAGTAGCTTCCTTCTTTTGTTATACAATTTGTTAATGGCTGAGGTCCACCAGACAGGACGCTTGCCTTTGGTGGAGAGGGACTTGCATTTATTTGGGATTGCATGATCCATGCATTCTTGGAGATGTCCATAGAAAGCATTTGTGAAGGATTCAGCATTGTGGGATGTGGTATCCACTGGCCCAGTGGGCTTAAAGGATACCATCTCAGTCTTAAGAAGAGTGAAGTCTGCTTTTGAGAAGTTTTTCACTGTGGTCTTTTGTGCTGGGGTGGAGGTGGGATATGTATATCCAGGGTGATTAGTTTGTGGTCAGATCTCACTAGTGAGGGGTATACCTCTGGTGTGGAGCATTTTGTCCCCATGTTTGTGATGATCAGGTCTAGTATATTATCTCCCCTAGTGGGAGAGATGACTAGTTGTTCCAGTGCATTTGAATTTATGAATTCCAGGAACCTTTGGGCTAGGGTGTTAGGGCTAGAATAATGTACCCAATCTATGTTAGGGTAGTTGAAGTCTCCCAGTATGATGGTATTTTGTGATACATTCATATCCTCCAATGTCTTCAGGAAGGCTGAGTGGGGTTCCTGAGATTGGGAGGGTGGTCTGTAACACGCTACCAGTTGTATAGCAGTTTTGCCTATGGTTAGTTGCACCTGTATGGTCTCCGATGCTTCATGTGTTGCTACTAACCTGGAGGTGTGGGTGTCCTTGATGAATATGGACACTCCCCCTCCCTTTGTGGTTTGGCCCGGGTTTTGGGGCCGAAAAGCATGATACGAGGTATAGCCTGGTAGCACTGGGGTGCTCTCAGGAGCCTTGAACCAGGTTTCAGTTACTGCACAGACGTCGATGTTCTCCATACTGAGGAGTGCATCGAGTGCCTGCATCTTGTGATTTAGACTTCTGGCATTGAGCAGCATTACCCTTAGTTTTTTCCATTTTTGTTTTCTAAGGAGGTGGGTTTGTCTTTTGAGCCTTGTCTAAAAAAGGCACTATGGGGGTGGCAAGAGCCTTAGCCAATATCCAGAAGCCCAGTGGTGACAGGTGCAAGCCGTCCCTTGCGAAGCAGCGTGGCCTGTCCAACATGTCATCCTAGGCAGGCAGACATTGGATCCCCTTAGAATGACACCAGTACTTGAGCCAATTATTAAAGCTGATCATCTTGTCTTTGTATTGTGGCATCATTCTTGGTGAGGGCAAGATGCTGCTCAGGGTCAGGGTCATACCAGCCTGGGCTACATAATCAGAGAGCTGCTCTATGTCTCTTTTCATGTAGTCCAGGGACGTACGTCTCAGGTCATTCACACCAGCATGGACAATGACGGAGTCATATTTGTACTTGCTTTGGAGTGACCTGAGTGCGTGTGTTATGTGGCGGATCCTAGCTCCCGATAGGCAGCTCACAGTCACCCTCTCCTTGTTCAGCCTGGTAAGCGGGACATCAGTGTGTCTGATTATAGAGTCACCTATTACTAGTGTATCAGGCATGGTGTTTGGCCTTAAGGGCTGTGGTTGATTGACACACTGATTTATTGAAGTATGTGTTGCATGTGTTTTGTTTTGAGGTGGTGGATTTTTGGATGTCTGCTTTGGGAGCCTCTGTTGTTTTGGTAAGTTTTTTATTAGAGCCTCCGAGTATGTCTTTGTGTTTTTATGTGTTTGGTTTGCAGTTCTGGTAGGTCTATGTGGGACTGGGTTTGTTGTGTGTGTGGTTACCATCTCCTCCTGTCTGGTCATGCCAGCCCTGAGTTAAGAGAGTTTAGCCTCCAGTTTGGCTATATAGTTGCATCTCTCACATGTATTTGTGTTTGTTTGGAGGAGGAGAGGGTTGTCTGTGTACATGAGACAATTGTAGCATTGTCTCAAGATACCCAGATTAACCAGCTGAACTGGAGAGGACACCAGTAATCTACCACTCAACATGCTAGAATAGTATAAGGGAGTGCTGTGCCTTTAAGGGAAGTGGATATTCACAGTGGTGGTAGGTGGATGTAATGCTTACTTAGTACGAGAGTGCTTACTTAGTAGAGAAGTTTTGAGAACAAGTGCTAGGCTTATAATATAGCGAGTAGTCTGATTATACTAAGAGTAGAGCTTCCTTAAGGGAAAATTTGAAGAGCAGACTTGGCGGAGCCAGAAGAAGTTTAACCTAGTTTAACTGGCGCTGCGCTATGCGCACAATCGCGGAAAGCCACGCAAACGCGGATTTTAAACAGGGAACTACAAAAGAGCTAGAAATGGTCCAAAACAACCAATTACTACAGCTCTTGTGCTGAGGTCACTTCCTACAGGGACAGGTAGGCTGCTCAAGGCTCCCCACTCCCACTGGCGAGCAAAGAAACTTCCCTCTATCCAAGTAAGGTAATGGACAACACAGGAACTACACCACAGCCCAGAATACAGCAATGCCTGTAAACTGGTCTAAACTAGTCGAGGAGAGGCGGGAAAACAAGGATTATTTTTTTGTTTTTTTTGTTTTTAGATAGAAACACACAGAAAATGCGGAAACAGTAATAAATCAGTTACACAGGCTAGCACACTTTAGTGGGCAGCCTCAACAGTTAAATTAAACAAACAAACAAACAAAATTTCGATCAAATTCGACTAAAATGTAACTTTAAGTGCAGATATTAAATAATGCAGCAAACAGCTAAAAAAACAGTTTAAGCTTGTTTAGGGTAAGCTAGAGAAGGTATTTCAAGTAAAAAATTAGCAAAGATACTTACATCCAGAAAGTAGTCGCTTTTCTGAGTTCTCTGTAGCTAAGACCACTCTGCAGGACCACGAGGAGCTTGTCTGAGTAGTATAGCCAGAAAAAAATGCCCAGAGGTGGATTTTAAACAGGGTCTCAGATTGCCAGGGGATATGATGCACAACTCGCTATGCTTTGTGGATGTTAGCAGCTACAGTATATGGCTACCAAATAAAAGGTCATAATCTACAAGGACTCCAGGGTCTTTTACTATTTTGTCGACTGTTTGTACTTGCCTATCAGTAGTGTATAATGCATATATTGTTTGAAGAGGGAGTAATCTTCTGCTAAATTTTCAAAATGCTACACTTTTTTTTTTGGACGTTGAAGACACAGCCATTTATATGGAATCATGTGTATGCAATGTTAAGTGCTGTTTAAAGTGAGGTGCTGTCATCTGGGGGCAATGATTCAAAGTTTGCAGTTATCTGAAATAGACATTGTGATCAATTTTGACATCTGAGGGAAGAAAATGCCAGAATAAGAGGCCCAAGGACACAGCTTTGAGAGTGATGGGGATGATTAGGGTATGAGTATCCTTGTTCTCAGCTGTTGTGTACAAATATGTAGCCACTAGAGGATCCATGTTATTGCACTTCATTAGACTTCATATCCCTGAATTTTTCTATGATCCCACCACAGAGTACTGTGTTGCTCTCTATATTCAAATTGCGGTAAGCTGCATGGAATGGTAAATCTTCATCCAGGGAAGCAATCACATTCTTAGCAAAATTATGAGATCAAATATACATGATCAACTTTTGACAAAACGTATTGGGTTAGGGCATGCATAAGATGGTTTCTTGCATCTATCTAAATAAGGTTTCTTGCATCTATCTAAATAAATTCCAAGGTGACTCTATCACCTTGTACAATTTGCTTGTAATATTTACCTGAGTGGATTTATTGATTCTGTGGAAGTACTTCCCTTGTAGATTGTGATCACAATAGCCTTCTTACAGATATTAATATGCCAGCTATAGCCCATATATAATGTTCTATTAAGAATATGTATTAGAGGTACACTAGGCTATTTTGTGATTGCATTAACTAGTTTTTCTTCTATCTTATCTGCTCCCATTAATGTAGTGTTTCTGACATTACTGAAGGCAAAGGTGACCGAATTATTTGTAATTTTAAGTGGGCTCATTTTGCACAGATGGAATTCTATATTTGAAGATGATGTAATCATTCAACATTCAAACCCACAGATGGAAGAGTTTTTCTCTTGTCATGCTTTGTGGCAGGTTGGCATAATGGTTAAGGTATTCACCTTACAGATGCAAGGTGCGGGGTTTGATTCTTCCATGGAATAACTGGCTTAGCTTAAAATGGCCCCTAAGGGCAGTTAGCCTAGTATGAACCCATGTAGACTGAAATTTATTCCAGACCTGAATGCTAGTAATTTTGCTATTTCATTTGACTCTGTTATAATGATACAATTTTTTCCAGTGAACTTCATTATTGTTTCTTCCTCTTATTTTTTTTTTTTTTTTGCAATTGTAGAAGGCCTTATGATTGTCACCTTTTTGATGGGAAGTCCTACCTAAAATGAAGCTTTATTTCTTTTTTGTTTGGTTCAGTGAGCTCATTTTGGATGGATTTGATGAAAGCCTTACTGCATTAGAATGGTTAAATTTGAAGACATTGTGCTCTCCTTTCTTTTGGTTTAATAATTTGTCGACTTTGTAACTTCACCATATAGATTTGTTGTAAAATTTTCCATAGGTGTTATGCCTCACAGGAATGGCTTTCACTGCAGTTATTTAATGTGTTGCAGAGAACCATGAATGATTTATCAGTAGATTGTGGGAAGTATAATATATAGTCCCAGTTAGATCTATATTATATTATCGAAAAGACAGTTCAGCAAACAGCACTTACCTCGAAAATGCTGTTCAGCAAATTCATTCTTGGGGGGGGGTTGTGCCCCCCCCCACTAATTATATACGCCAACTCTGAGATCGCACTACAGTGAGGAAAGGGCAAATTTTCCAATTTTCACTGTACCGTGATCTCACTATAAACAGTTCACTGAACAGCATTTTCGATGTAAGTGCTGTTTGCTGACCTGTCTTTTCAATAATATAATATAGACCCATCCCCAGTTGACTTACACAAAGTAATTTTTCAGGACACCCTAGCTGCCATTTAGAAAATCCTAGAGTACTTAAAGATGCTATATTTTTATTGGGTTAGGTCTGGTATAGATGAGGAATACTGTAGAAATGGGGTCATGCTGAAAAGGTGGGCGGGGGTCAAAATTTATCTTAACCCAGCTGTTCGGGATGTTTGTCAGAACTATATATGATATGCTGTTTTGCACTTGATAACATTTGTACAGTTTGAGCTTTTTAAAGTTTGTGAACTCTGGTAGTCTTTGTGCATGATTACAGGATACAAAATATTCCTCCTAGTCAAATGAGAGATATTTTAATTCAGTGAGGAAAAATATATATATTTTCTGTTATGGGGTACTATAAGCTTATCAAGAAAGTGGTTATTTACTTGAACTGGCTTGGAGGGCTTGAAACAGCATATTATAAATGCTTGTGGTACTTATTGTAGACTTGTAGGCTTCTCACATTTCTTCCCTCCTTCGTACAGTACATTAATTTGACTCTGCCTAAAAGATGTACAGGGATGGATAAAAATTGACTATTAAGTGCCCAAATCCTTTTTTCTGAGTAGAGTGTCCTCTCCTTAAAAATTAGGTCTAGGCTTCTCACATTTCTTTTCTCCTGGAGAGGGACTGAATCCCTTCTATGAAAGCCATGACCTAAGCCAATAATTGAAGCCAATAATATTTTCTGAATATTTTGGTGCCATCCTCAGTAAAAGAAGGCTCACATTACTCAAAAAGGATTTTCTAGGAGGAATATTCCTCTTTGTCAACAAGATACAGGCAGGCTAGTGTCACTGATTCTGAAATGTCTAGTTATAAGGTTGAAATCATTATGCCATTGGTGGATATGCTTAATTACCTTAAGGAAAATACAGCTTTCTCCTTATCCAGTAAGTGCAGAGACAGAGTATCTAATAATTATCACAAATGGTGAGTGGCATTTTCACCAATATAAGCAGTATATTCTGTTTTGGTTTTAAGGCTGGATGTAGCAACTGAGTTATTAACTTGTTTCCATATAACAGGTGTCCATTGACTTTGTGAGTGTGGTGTGGTGTGGTGCTTTGAGATTCCAGCACAACTAGAGAACATGCAGGTGTATACAAGCTAGTACTTTGGTTTAAGTTCTGTTGGAGTTAAAGGGATTCGTAATAACTTTATGTATTGAAATATTTGCCCCAAGTTTGCTTAAGCATTTGCATCTCTCATACTTTGAAGGTCCACAACTGAAAGGAAATTATCAATGAGCATCAACGAATTTAGGCACTGCCCAAAGACCCCAAGTATAGGAAGGATGGGAATGTATAGTTCTGTTCTTTCCTGCATTTCTGATCTAGAAGAAGTGTATGTATACTCAAAGGGCAAAGCTTGGGCTATGTTTAAATGATATAGAGAGATTATCTTACTCACCCATTGATGTGCAAACAAGAACCAGTGAAGTCAGCATATGGAATGCATGTAGAAACAGAACAGGCTTATAAGTTAGTTTATTATTTAAACCTGGACATATGTCATAGAAACTCACTGAGAGAATTAAAAGTAAGCTAGAAAGGACATTAATATTGTAGGCACAACAGTGTACACCTAGTGTTTGGGGATATATAAACTAGAAGATGACAAAATGTAATCCATCTAAGGGAAGTGTGTTTCCTATATTATCTAGTAGTGCTTTGTAGTATGAGAACAGGATATGAATAAAGGAATGGGCCTCTACAGTTACATTTAGATAAGAGTCTGGCATCTGAAGAGCCATGGGCTTTAGAGATATTTTATTTGAATCGGGTTCCTCCCTAACCCAATTCAAGTGCAACTTGGACAATTGGATGGGAAATTGGAAATCCATCCCTGGTTTGGCACCTATGTCTCGAATGGACTTAGGTGACCTGTAAATGGTTCATCTCCCCACCTCCTGCTTACACTTATCAAGGGTATCAAAACTTGTCAGAGATCTGGGATACATGGCTAGGCTTAAAAAGGCCCTTGTGGTTGTTAGCTTAGTAAACACCTATGAATCCATGAATCTATAAGATAGAACAAGGACAGGACAAATTAAGTGGGAGTATTCATAATCATCACAGAGCAATCTTACATGGCCGCTCTCAGAACTGCATGTTGTTCTTTCCTATTTACTTAAATACAATGCTATTTATTAGCTTTCCCAGATATAGTTAAATACTTTGCAGTCAAAATATCAACATAAATACTTGTTTGCAAACCTTAATATAGAACTTTTAGAATATACAAGTAAATTTGAAGTAAAACAGCACTGCAATATTAGTAGTGCAAAAGAAAATTAACCAACATAAGTATATCAACTGTAAGCCAAATAATACATAGTCACACAGCAATCTTACCTGAAAAATCTCAGAAGTAAACCCTCTTTTGTTCTCTTTACATTGAATAAAATTCTATTTCTCATCACTTTATTAATTTAGACACATTTATATCCCTTTCAGTCCAAGAGTGCAACACAATTGTTTCCTTGCTGACAAGCAGCCATCTTGTCAGCCAGCTGGCCAAGTAACCCCCTTCACCACAGACAAAACTCAACTGATTGGAACAGTATTAAATCAGATGTAAAGGGGTTTTGTTATTAGGTCAGTAACCCTCTATGCATGTCTACTAAGCTGCAAACAACCACATTTCCTAGGTAAAGAATATTATACACATTTCTTCAGTCTTCCCCAAGGAGATTACTGCACTTCGGCACAGCCCCTTTACTTCCCTCCTTTACCAACTACAGTAGGCACTTGAACCACTAATCAACTTGGGTTGCTACACTTGTAGTCAGGGTTTTAGCTTTCTGTGCCAGTGTAGCTGGCCTCATCTGCTCATTTTCATGAGATTTTCAGCTGTGTTTTTTCTCTCTTCGTAATCATTTACTATTTCAGACTGTTTTACAACATCAAACATTATGTTTATAACATTTTCTCAGCTTACTAATATATGAGCAGAGCTCTTTGGAATACCTCTGGAGCTGGCAGACTAATAAATGGACATCTAAGAAATACATACTTGATTACTCAGCTAGAAAACACAATTGGCATGTAAAACTATAAAAAAGAACATTTAAAATTACTGTAACAAGTTTATCTGTTGTAACCAGAAAGCCCAGTCTACCCTTGGCACATCTTCAGTAAGTAGAAATTATTTAATAAGGCTGGGTAAAAGTTAAAACATCAAGTGCATTCATCCTAAATGTATGGAATTCTTCAGAATGTGAATTAAATGCAATACAGCTTGTTAATATATTTCCATAGAGCCATGTAACATTCATTTAAACAATAAAACACAGCATATGTTAAAAATGAAAAACTTAGCTGTTATAAGAAATAAATAAAAAAAAAAAAATTCAGAACTCTAATGCATTAATTAAAATAGCCATTTATTCACATCTAATGTAAACTGCAACTTAGACATTTAATGGATGTTACATACTTGATTTAACTTATAATTTAGCAGCATACAGTTTTAAAATGTTTTTACTATTAATCATATAATCCAACCCAGGTGCTGAAGTTGCATCCAACCTCAGGTGCCTCATCAGTTCCTTCTATTCAGGAATTGCCTCCCAGTTCTCCCTCTAATATTTAGTCCTACTTTCTTTAATAGTAAGAATGTTTATAAATTATTACATTTTTTCATGTTTATTAAGGACATTCCTAGCATTTTCTTTCTCTAGTGTAAGCAATGGGAAATGTTCTCTTTGAACCTCTCTTCAACTTTTGCAGATAAAAACAAGTGTGAATCTTATTTTTCTTTACAGCAGTAACCACACTATTTATCTATTTTATTAGCCAGATTTGCATCTAAATAAAAGCTAAGGTTTGTATTTGCTGTAGTATGTTGTCAGTTATATTCCATTCATGCAAACCTGCAACTCAGTCAGCATGCTCTGCACAGCAAGGTCTGTGTCACTGTATGACTGATGTTGTACATTTTGGTCTCTGAATTTTTTTTTTAGAATCTCTAGATTTTCTCAAGCCAAACATTCCAAAATATTAGAAGACTTTACTTCTCTGAGTGCTATGAATTGAAATAAATATTCATGTTCTTCTTTTTATATTAATTTCAACAGTACTTGACCCACTGGATCACTCTATTGGCAGAGCATGTTAACTATTTGCATACAGTACTCTGTTCCGTGCCTTCTAACCTTTGTATTTTTTTAAATATTATTTTTATTAAATGGTTTAAAACATACAATACCACCATCAGTTAAAAATACTAAACATTTTCTTTTTAGTTGTTTACATTTGTTGTACAGTAATTCATACAAATGTACAGCTTATATAATAGTGCTTAATATACCATTATTTTATATACATAGTGCAGTCTTTAAATGTATGCTCTACAGTTTAAATTCATGCTTTTTGTTTTCTCCCAAATCCCCTCTTTTGGAAGAGAGTAACACCCATTTTAACTATAACCTCTGACAATGCATATAATCTTATGAACCATACCACCTAAATCTTTACACCCATACTGTTCCCTAGAAACTGACATAATTGACTTATAAATATTAAAAGTATTATCATCTTCTATAACTGCCTAGTGCTTTCTTATATTCCTTTCTCACTTCCCCTACTTTTCCTATCCCCATGGGCTGCCAGTGCATTCAAACATGTTCTAAAATTATTGTCCTTCACTGTCTCCTGTCCATAATTTATTTGATCAGTACAGCCTTTATCTATAGAACTTTTTACCCATCCTTCTTTATACAATAACTGAACTTTCTTCTGCTCTCTCCAACCAAATCCCTTCCATTTTCCTCTCCAACTAATGTCCAAAGTATGAGCTTTCAACATGTTGAGACTCAGTTCTCATGCATTCTTTCCCATTCCTCTATACAAATATTTCTTAAACGGTTATCTGCCTGGTAGTCTGAAAATTAGTGCACCTTTCCTGTTTCATTCCCACCACATCTCCAGCATTTTCCTTTCACTACCTTCTGTCATCAATGTAACTGAAGGGGAGATCTGAGCCATCTATGCAATCATCTCATATACTGATCACATACAATATGCACAGCTTTTAATTTATTATACCTTTCCAACACATCCTTGCATTCCTCTTCAGATGTAATTATATACTCCACCATTCCCTAACACCTTCTAAATATCTCCATCCCCTGGGCATATTTACATTCAACTAATTTTGCATATAATCTGTTTATTTTCTGGTTGCAAATCCCTTCCTTCTTGATTACTGATATTTTGCAATTCCTCCTGAATTGATTACAATATACCAGGTGGCCAACAAGGTTATTGTATGTCCTATATCATCACTCTACAGCAGCCTGAATGAGCAGCAATCTGTGAACACAACCTCCTTTTGTCACGTGTGCTTCCTTGCATGTCCAGTGCCTGATACAGTATAAATTTTCTGCTTGGTATCTCTCATTCCTAGTCCTTATAGTGCATTTTTAGGACATTCAGCTTTTTCTTGATATCTCCTTGCAGCAGATTAAGCTGCCATCCTTTCTGCAAAATTGAGTAATCTAGCATCAGATGGTCATGTTCACCATTCCACACTGGTGTAATCTGACTAGAATTAAGGCTTCATCATTTAGTAACTTGGAAATGAGATTTAGGCTTTTTAACATTGCTCTTAGAATGAGAGACATTGTTCAAAAGAAATTTTTTATAAATCAATAGACCGAAATAATTAATGGGAGTAGAGAAGCAGAAAAGGAAGGTTTACTTATAGCAGTGAATGAATTACAAGAAATATTAGAATAAGATAAATCCAGTACAAATAGAGAGGAAGGTTGTTATATGAATATACCAAGTTAAGGTATAATGATGGCCCAGGAGGCAAACCTATGTGAGTTGAGCCATAAACAAGACACTTCTGTTTTGTGACTGTTGAGATTAAGTTAGATGGAAGAATGCAAATCATAACAAGTGAAGCACAAATAAGGGGAAGGTGGGTTTGGTAATAGCTTATTTTATATTTTTCTGAGGTAAGCAAGATCAGTAGAAGTCATAAGATAGTGTTTCCAGACTTACAGATGAGTGTATGTGTTGTTTGGGTGCATCCATTAAAATAAGAGTGGTTTCAGATGTACTTATATAACTGGAAAGGAAACACTAGCCTTAAGAAGGTAGGTAAAACTACTTGCCTACACAAATGGATGAGCTGTTGGGTGCAATATTTGTGAAATTGTGAAAGGGATGTTTAATGTCATAGTTTATTTAGGGCATACTGAAATAAATAAAGTCTACATAGGGAATAATGAATACAAACATATAAAGCCATTAACATTTTCATAAACATCTACAGATGTTATATTCCAAGAATGGATACAGTAAGAAAAGAATATTGAATGTTATGGGGTGACTTGTAACACAGGTAAGTTACAGATACTAAAACGGTGTAGATATTAGGAGTGTGTTTTTTAATTCTGGTATATAATTCCACCTGTCCTGAAAAAAAAAACAAGTGCCATTAGGTTTCCTCGGGTCATATCATACAATTATATTAATATATTATTTAGCAAGATAAAGTAAAAATGCAGGAATAACATTGGTTCGTTTATATATACTATAAGAGATTCAGAATAAACGGTAATCATTTGGCTCTGAAGGATATATCATTCAGTTGGTACATAGTCTTAATTAAAATATAATTTCCAATTTCAGCTTACCTATAATACTAAAATATATGCTTATAGTCAACTAATTTACTCCTCCTTAACAATTAGGGAACTAATACATATACAAAAGGTACTGATTTTATAGGTATGAGTTAAGAATTATGATTAATCATGAAATGAGTAAACAAAAGTTTTGGAAAGTAAGATAGATCCTGCAACTATCTCTCACAGAGTATAATCCTCAGTGACGGTTATTTATTCCACTATTTGGAACATTCAGCTTTAGAATGAGATTCTTAAAACAGGCAATTTCTATCTATCTTAAAATTAGATGAGAAAGAAATTAATGCCAGATCAAATCGGAGGGCATTCCTTACTATGTTGTCTCTAGAGTATTGTTGGGAAAGTTTTGTTACTAGTGATTGTCACACTGAGAATTAGAACATTATTTGGGAACACATTGACACTGACTAGAATCTGATAATTTCAAACTTTTAATTAAAGAGGAAATCCCATACAATTAATTTTGAAATGTATTATGGATGAGATAACTGAATAATTCATGTGCTAAGTGTAAAACTAGAAATATCCAAAATGAGTTGTACATTCAAAAGCCCCCTGTTAAGCTTACAGTATTCATCTTTTTATTTAGGTATGCTTTCTGAAAGTGTTTAGCTTGGCAACAGATTATTAAACCTCTTGGTACTACCTGAGATATAACAAATGCACAGATTTTAGTCCAGATATGGACCTTTGGTGGATTTTGCTTACAGTGCTTAGTATTCCTGTTATGTTATGAGATCATTTATTATGTCTTGAGGACCCACTTAAAATTTTTTTGGTGATATTACGTAAATGTTGTAATGATAGGTGTTTTCCCAAGATAAATTGTGATACCCTGGTCAAAAGCATTGAATGATTTATATTGAATAAATTGAAAAGTATTCTTTTGTAAATAAAAATATCTGGGAATATATGATTTGCCTTCTGAAGCTTTAACTAAAATGTACATTTTAAATTTAAATAATCTAAGCATAGATTCTTTCACAATTCTATATAGTTTATGAAAAGGAGTAGCATTTATTGTCATTGCCTCATAGTGGTCACTTCTCTGGTTCATATTTTAGATTTAGTATGTCTTGTAAGGCATCTTCATGCCATCCCTGTAACCATCTAGATTTCTCATGGCTTCTCTGGTTTCCTCTCACATCATATAGGTTCATAGGTTCATAGATTATTACAAGGCTAATGGCACAAAACCCTTTAAACGCCTAGCCAAAAGTATCCAGGATATGACAATATTATATCTTAATTCCCCAGATATGGGATGGGGTAGTATCAGGGTAGTGGGTCTTTGGGTGTTGGAGTCCTAAGTCCTTTTACAGACTGCCTCTGTCCATAAGGGACATGGCCAGTATCCTGGGAGTGAACTTACAGTTCCTCATCCATTTATCCAAATTATTTTTGAAGAAAGTGAGGGATGGACTTTGTTTTATGAAGATAGATAGTTTATTCCATAGATGAGGGAGCCTCTGGGGTACAACTCTATTTCTCCAGCAATTTCTGTTAGAGTCAGCAATAAGGTTCAGGTAAATTTAACAAGTAAACCTTGTTTCATTTTTCTTGTGAATATGTAATATTTTTATCAGAGCTAGATCACAGAATGCATTGTAGGACAGGCGTAAAGTGCCTTTGAATAAATTATATGAGAGAGTAAAGGATGAGGGCCTTTGGTCAGTCTTCATAGCACATGTGTCTTATGCTTTGTATTTTTTCAGTGAGAAACCTTGTGGGCCAGTTGAGCTGGTATAACTGCCTGGTTAGGCCCATGCGGAAGGGAGCACTTTACTCGATTATGGAACTGATTAAGGCAAAGTAAAATGGTACTGTGACTTTCTTTGATCTTGATGCCATGCCTTTACTTGTATGTTGTGCCACAAAGAAGGGTTTCCTCATTAAAATAGCTACCTGATGTTCAAAGTCCTGGCTACTATTTCTCTGTGTTCCTAGGTCCCTCACCCCTGGGTTCTACTTTTAGTGGTGCGCTATCAATACTATAATTTACTGAAGTGTATGATTATGCATTTTTTAGCATTTAGTCTTAGATAATGGTTTTAGCACCAGTCATTTATCATTTTTAAGCCTGCCTGTAGGATGTCAGCATCTTCTGGGGATTCAGTGATTGCTCCCAGATTACAGTCATTGATGAATTTGATGAGTCAGATGCCCCCAGCTCTGGACTTCACTTCAGAGAAGTATATACAAAAATAAAGGGGTCCCAAAACTGAGCCCTGTGGGACACTGCTAGTAACTTGTTTCTTATCGGAATTGGATTCACCTATCTGGACAACATGTGCCCTGGCACTGATCCAGTTGGTCATCCATCTGAAGCTGTAGGGGTTTATGCCTAACTCAGCAGATTTATTTATAATTCCTAAGTGGCAGATTGTGTCAAAAGGTTTGGCCAGGTCTAGATAAGTGGTCTGTACTGTTTCAGCCTCATCCATGGCCCAGGTGACTTTCTCAAAGAAGTCCACCAGATTGAGTGGGCAGGACCTCTCTTTGACAAAGCCAAATTGGGTCTGGTCCAGTGTTTGCAGAGTTCTTATGTCATTATTGATCAGGTCCATGATAATTCACTCCATGGTCTTGCAGATAATGCTGGTTTTAGCTTGTGGTGTACAATTCCCTGGGTCAGTTGATGGGCCCCACTTGTCCAGAAGGATGACTGTGGCAATCCTCCATTCCTCTGGGACAAAGCACATCCGGAGTGGACACTGTTGTTAAAGAGGGTCTTGACAGATTCTGTTTTAAGCTATTTAATAAGCATCCTGGAATGTTGTTGGGATCCATGGAGGCTGTTGGCTTTAGCGAGAGCAATGAGGACCTGTTCCCTAGTAATGACTGGTAGGAGGATAGTTGCAGGTATTTCTTTGGGAGTGGTAGGAGGTGATGGGGGAGAAGTTTGAAATGAACTTGTTGGCTAGTAGGTTGTAAGTGTTGCCATTCATGATTAACTCAGCACATGGCTGAGCATTTCTCCTGAGGTTATGAACATAATTAAAAAAATGGTTATAGTTATCTTTCACCTTGGAGGCAATCTTTGTCTCATAGTTTGCTTTGGCAGATTTGACTAGCTCTCTAATTATTTTGTTTAGACTGGTGAGTGTCTTTTTGCACTGTTTTGTCTGTTCTTTCTTGGCTTTGGAGAGGATTATTTTTTTCCTTTTGTTGAATAGCCAATTTATGCTAGCGTTCCACCAGGGTGGTTTGTTTTTGCCAGTAATCATATGTTTGACTTGGACAGATACTGTCTCCTCTATGCAGCTATGAATTTGTTTGGCTTTAGTGTACAGCTGAGAGCAGGTCTTGTTGTTATCTGGGATCAGAGAGGCTTGAAAGTTTAATAAGCTTTCACTTAGTTTAAGATAATTGGCCTTAACAGGTTTGGAGTTTGATGGGGGTTCTAGGTTAGTTTTAATACTAAAGGAGATCATTTTGTAGTCAGATCATAACAAGGAGGAGTTAATGCATTGGATGGAGCAGCATCCCCTCATATTTGTGAGTACTAGGTCTAGGTGTTTGCATTGACAAAGTCCATAAACCTCTGAGCAAGTGAATTGCGGGTCATGTAAGTCTCCCAGTTTATGGAGGGTTAGTTGAAGTCACCCATAAGTATGGTGTAGGCTGAATGATAAGGGCTACCAGTATGGTTAGGTAGGATGTGTGATTTTCCAGACTCCTGTTAGGAAATCTGTAGCTAGCAAGGCAATATTAGAGGGTTGTACCTATTGTTAGCTAGGCATGGACCAGCTCAAGAGAGTCATGTTGCTGGACCAATCTAGCAGTGTACTTGTCCTTTATGAACACTGAGACACCTCTTCCCTTAGTTTTATCCTGAGCTAAGGGGGATTGAAATTTATGAAAGGCATTGTAGCCTTTGATAACTGGAGTGCTTTACATGATTTTGAGCCATGTTTCCAGGACTTCTCCTATGTCTGTTTTCTCCAGGGGCAGTGACATTTTTTATTTAAACTCCTATTATTGAGCCCCAGTACCTTTAGGTAGTCAGGAGTGATTTTTGTTATGCTGGAGGGTTTAACAGCTTGGCACCCCTGAAAAAGAAGCACTATGGGGATAGATAAAGATTTTGCCAGTATTCAGAAGCCAAGTGGTGACAAATGCAAATCATCTCTGGCAAAGCATTGTGCTTTGTTGATCATACCTCTCCAGGCTAACAGATATGAGATCCCCTTGTTGTGACATCACAAACTAAGCCAATTAATGATATCAATCAGTTTTTGCTGGTACTGTGGCATCATCATTGGTGAAAGTAGAATGCTGTTCAAAGCTATATTCATACCCACTTTGGATGCATATTCAAAGGGCTCCATCATTTCTCTCTTCATATAGTCCAGTGAGGTAAATTTTGGGTCATTTACACCCACATGGACTGTGTCTTACTGGTACTTGTGGTTTAAAGACCTAAGTCATGTGTGATCTGGTAGATCCTGGCTCCAGACAGACAGATCACTGTGATCTTCTCCTTGTTTAGCCTGGTAAGGGGACATCAGTATGTCTTACAATGGAATCCCCAATAACTAGAATGTTTGGCTGTGTGGTGTGTTACCTTATGAGCTTGGAGGAGGGGCTACAATGACTTTCATAGTTATGTATTGTATGAGCTGCTGTCTTTTTTGAGTGTGCATGGGGCCACTGAGAAATGCTTTTAGGGGGTCTTGGAGGTCTGGGTATATTACAAGTGAGTACATCCACATGTGGCTCTATGTTTTTATTCCTTAGTGTTAGTACTGAGTGTTATGGATATAACACTGACAACCTGGTCTGCATTTTTTGTCCGTGTATGTGAGAGCTTTGGCTCCAATGACATTGTGTAGCCACATTACTATGTTTGTCCGTTCTTAAATTAAATGGTTGTCTGTGAAAATTAAATGGTTGCCAGTGAATATGAGGCAGTTACTACTACTACTGATTCAGGATGCCCATATCCTTGAGGCCAGAAACAGAGATGACAGGGAAATGCCCATCCATTATACCAAATCTTGTTAGATAGGAAGGAGTAAGGAAGAGTCACTTAAAGGTCTAAGTGAGAGTGTTCAGTAGAATACTTTAGGCTGACCTCCAGTGGTGCTGCCCTGTAGGAAAATTGGCAGATCTTTGAGCAGCTATGAACCATGGGAGAATATGGAGAGCATTTTCTATAGAGGATTTTAAACTGGAAAGGTTTACTTATATACAAGGCAGGGGTAACTGTGTTTATGCATTGGGTTTTATACCAGCAGGAATAAAAACTTTTACAGAGTTAAGCCCTCAGGCCAGTCAGATAAACACATAATAAG